>NC_056731.1:1926705424-1926806768 GCF_019279795.1 Protopterus annectens | reverse complement strand
GAATCATTTTGCTTTCCAAGCGAATCGCCTTCTGAATCACCTTGGGGAGAAGGGGAACAGGTGGAAAAGCGTATAGCAGACCGGGGGGCCAAGCTTGGACTAGAGCATCCTTGGGGATCTCCCCCGGAACAGAGGTGAGAGAGAAGAACTGCTGGCATTTCGCGTTGAGAGGAGTTGCGAAAAGATTGCAACAAGGAGCTCCCCATCTCGTGAAAATCTGTGTTACCACTCTGTCGTTCAAGGACCACTCGTGAGGGGAGAGAATAGTTCTGCTCAGTCTGTCGGCTATCACGTTGGATCTCCCTGGAATGTGTGTTGCCACTAGGAAATGTTTGGTAGCAATCGCCTAATCCCATACCTTCATGGCCTCTCTGCAAAGGGGGT
This sequence comes from Protopterus annectens, assembly GCF_019279795.1. Classification (NCBI taxonomy): domain Eukaryota; kingdom Metazoa; phylum Chordata; order Ceratodontiformes; family Protopteridae; genus Protopterus; species Protopterus annectens. Next base: position 1,926,806,384 of record NC_056731.1, on the reverse strand, counting down.
AAGACCTGGTCCCTCCTTGCTTGTTTAAGTACCAGACTACCGACATGTTGTCGGACTGAATGGCAATCATACCCTGGGGGAGGTGATAGTGCAGTGCTTGCAACGTTAAAAGCACCGCCCTCATTTCTAGGATATTGATGTGGAGAAGACTCTCGTCGGTGTGCCACATGCCTTGGACCGACCTGTCCAGATAATGTCCCCCCCCACCCTGTCTGGGAGGCGTCCGTAGTCAACGTGGCCGAGGGGAGTGGGGGAACGAAGGGTCACCCTAGATTCAGGTTGGAGGAAAGAAGCCACCAACGAAGATCCTGTTTGCACGTCTCTGTGATCAATATGTGGTGACTGAGGGGAAGGTCTTGATAAGACCACTGGACTGATATGAGCCACTGGAGTAACCTCATACGCAACCTTGCCAAGGGGACCAGAAGAATGGTGGCTGACATGGAACCCAACAGCTGCAGGACCATTCTCGCTGAAGCGCGACATCTGAGAAGTAATGCCCAAACCTGAGACTGCAGCGTTGCTATCCTTTCTGCAGGAAGATAGACTCGCATCTGCCTTGAGTCTATTTCTGCACCAATAAACAGAATACGCTGCGATGGCAGCAATACAGATTTTGTCCAATTGAAGGTGATTCCTAAGGAGTTGCCTAGAGAGATAGTGGCTGCTAGAGTTTTCAAGAGTAGATGCCTGGAGGTGGCAGTTAGGAGCCAGTCGTCTAGGTATGGAAACACCTGGAATCCTAGACTTCTCAGGTGAGCAGTCACCACCGCCAAACATTTGGTGAACACCCTGGGGGCTGTGGTGAGACCAAAGGGCAGTGCACGGAACTGGAAATGACTGTCTCCCAGGCTGAAGCGCAAGTGTCTCCTCAATGCCTGACCTATCAGAATGTGATAATAGGCATCTTTGAGATCTATGGAGCACATCCAAACACCTTTCTCCAAAAGCAGGAGAATGGATTGCAAGGTGACCATCCGGAATTTGGACTTTTTCACCAATCGGTTTAACTTGCTGAGATCCAAAATGGGCCTCAAGTCCCCGGTCTTTTTTGGTACCAAAAAGAATCTTGAGTAAGTCCCTGATCCGGCCTGATCTGCGGGGACAGGTTGGATGACTCCTTTTTGAAGCAGCTTTGATATTTCGCTGGCTGCAAGATCCCGTTGACTGGGTGGCGGGTCCGGGATTCTTTGGGATGGTGGGGGTGGTTGAGAGAAGGGAATGGTGTAACCTCCGGTGATGATTCAGAGCACCCATTGGTCCTGAGTGATATTTTCCCAGGCCTTTAGGTGCCTCAAAAAACTACCCCCGACTGGCTTCGGAGCTGCACAGTCGGGTACTCCTTCAGGGATGCTGGAAGGAGGAGGAGCCACGAAAGGACTCGCGGTCTCCAGTGTTGCGGGGGCCTCCGCCGCCTCTGGTTCGGCGTCTCCCTGAAAAATTTCCCCCTCCTCTGTCTCTAGAAGGGGAATCGCTCTGCTGCGATGAGTAAGGCTTTTGAGACTTACGGAACCACATTTTCCCTCCTCTTCGAGCCTTGGGATAAGGTCTGAAGGGAGTTAAAGTCTTACCCTCCTGTTCGCAGTGAGTCAAAGTGTCCTTTACCTTGGGTCCAAACAGTGAGGACCCATCAAAGGGGGTGTCGGCAAAGGAAGACTTAAAGGCCTCCGCAAAATGACACAGGTGTAGCCAGGCTTGTCTCCGTAGAGCAACACCTGTTCCCGCCGCTCTGCTCGCTCCTTCGGCTGCATAAGAAATGAGCCTCATGGACGAGTTGGATAAGGAGGACAGGGTTGCCAACTGGGAGTTAACCGTCTGGGCCAACTGCTCAGGTAAGTTACCGGAGAGGGTATCCGAAAGCTCCTTGACCAGATCCCTCTGCAGTCTCGTGAAATGCGTCAAGTAGTTCAGAGACCTTAATGTAAAGGTCGCTGAAGCAAGGGTACGCTTCCCGTACCGATCCATGCTCCTAGACTCCTTATTAGGAGGATGGACGGACATTGAAGCCTCTGCCACATCTTGCTGGGTGGCAGATGCCACCACCAAGGCATCTACAGCCACACCTTTCGAAAGAAAGTCCTGATCAGGGGGAGCCGAAAGGAATCTATTGGGGCGAGCTGGCACTGGTTCAACAGAATCTGGGTGTTCCCATGCCCTTCGAGAGATCAAATCCAGAAGCTCATCAAAAGGCGGAGACACCCAGGAGGCGGAGGGCTGAGCCCCGAAGGCCTTGAGGAAAACCGACTCCTCAGCAGAAGGGGGTTTGGACTGCCAGTCGCCTCATTGCTTAAGGACCTCCAAGATGTCTGCAAAGGATACATCATCCGAGGACGACTTAGGGGACCCTTCCGCATCATCGAGGTCGGTATCCGAGGTGAGAGACTCATCAGGGGAGTCGACGTGCTTCCTCTTGCACTGTTTCTTCCTCAGAGGTTCCTCCGAAGGCGTTTCGGAGGGACCTTCAGGAAGAAGGGAACCCCCAATGGGGGTAACCTCAGGCCCAAGGGCTCCACTGTCGTGAGACAGGGGGATTGCAAAGGAGCCAGTCTCCGTGCCAAGGGAAGGTGGTGGTGAGATGGTAGAAGTGGCCAGAGAGGATTTGGCCAAGGCACTCCTCATGGCCTTGAAGGCGGGACCCCCAGAGTCCTGGGATGGTTCAACCCCCAAGGCCAAAACAGCAGTCGGAACTCCCGCAGCCGACGCACCGAGAGGGAGGCTCGGAACCGAAAGGATCGGTCCCGAAGCATCCCCCCCTGGGGCTGACAGAGGAGGTCCGTGTACCGAACTCCGACCCGAAGGGCAGGGTTGGAGTTAGGGTCGGAACCGACCTGACAACCTCCACCGGCTCCACCAACACTGACTCCAATGGCACCGAAGCTGTTGGAGGAGGAACCAAGATAGCAGGATGGGAAATCGGCTCCGGAGCCGACTGGGCTGGAGCCAAGATCAATTTTGCAAAGACCGGAGACTGAAAAAGCCTTTGAAGCACCCTGTCTACATCCGAATCAGACATCCTCGATGACCGAAAAGAGACCGACCGGGTCCGAGTCGACTTCTCTGCCGGCTCCAAAAGACTGGGGGACCGGCTCCGTATGGGGTTGAGAAGTATCGGCGCCAAGGGAGATTCCACTACCACTGCAATTTCCCTCGGAGCCAATGGGGACTTCGGCACCGAAGGGGAAGAGTCTGAGCGGTCAACCCTCATCGGCTCCGAAGGCAGTGGAGCCAATGGAGATGACTCACCTCTCGACGCCCGAGCTCTCAACTCTGAAGTCAGAGGAGTCGAGGCTGGAGACATCGAGGCAGACCATTCCGCCCTCGGCTCCGAAGTCCGTGGAGCCGACGGAGAAGCCTGCCGTGACTTTTTGGCTGCCAGATCCGACGGGCTGGTCGGAGCCGAAGATTTTTTCTTCCTCGAAGGGGAAGAAGAAGAAGATAGGGCTTCCTCAAAGGAAGGGGTAATAAGCCCTTTCAAAATCAACTTATTTTTCCTCTCTTGGAGGACGCGAGAGGAAAAAGCGTGGCAAACGCTACAGGATTCCTGGAGGTGCTTTGGGCCCAGACAATAAACACACAAAAAATGGTTGTCCATAATGGACATTTTATAACTACATTTGGAACATTTTTTAAAACCTGATGGTCTATGTTCCTTCGACATGGCTATCTAACTCAAATACACTAAACTTCAAAAAACTACACAAACAACAGCCTAGACTCTAACTAAAACGCCTAGGATAGGGCAAGGCCCCTCTAACTTAAACGGGAACACTTACCACACAAAAAAAAATACAAATTTTACCACAAAAAAGTTCAAATACACAGTCACACAACAACAAGTAACTGTTAAAACAGCTTTTAGGTAAGTTTTAGCACAAAACTAGACAGAAAAAAATCTGACTAAGAGGCACTTAGCTCAGCCAAGTCCGAGACCGCGTCTATGCTTCAGAAGCGGCAAACGAGATCTGGGGAAGCAGTAGTGGTGCATCCTGGGATATGAGGTAACTCAGCCAATAACAGACTGCATTCTATTGTATAGCTGCCAAGTCGGAGCCGAGAATCGGCTCCGAACCCATCTGTAGAGAATGTAGGTGAGATAGGATCACATTACATCATTACTTATTGCCCACAGACATGATTCTGCCATATTTTTTTCTAATATTAACTATTACAGTGATGGGGGTATAGATTTTTTTTCTAAGTTAGCAGTCAGCAGGTCCTGTTATCTGGCACAAGAGATCCTGTTAGAAGGACAATTACTAATCCTAAACATCCTCAAAATGTTAACAAGTTTTTTTTTTTTCTCTTGGAGGCTGCAGTATTTGCAGAAGAGCAGCAGTATCTGTGGCCAGTGGTTGCAGACACTGCCCACAGCAACACTCCATTTGTGTTTTTGTTTTTCTTCATTCCTGAATGAGACTGAGGTACCTGTGAATAACCACAACCATGTCTGTTTTATATATATATATATATATATATATATATATGTATATATATATATATATATATGTGTGTGTGTGTGTGTGTGTGTGTATGTCTATAGATATATATATATATATATATATATATATATATATATATACACACACACACACACACACACACACACACACACACACACACACACACATAGCATGTGTGTATGTCAGACCTATGTCCCTCTTGGACAGGAGCAATTGGTGCTGTTCACAGACTTGAACTGCAAATATAGACCATACAACATAGTCAATAAACGAACAAGGATATAACATGGGTAGGCTTATAAAGGCCCCAAGGCCATTAGCCTATTAACTTCCTACGAGCCTATGAATATATGAGTCTGCAATGACTAGAATGTTGGATTCCATGGTGACTTGCCTAATGGGCTTAGAAGCAGAGGCTCCATGAAATGTTGTCATATGTATTGATGTGGGTGTTGTTTTGAAAGAGTGCGTTCAGGGTTGTTGAGGGAGTTTGCTGCGTACTTCGAGTAGGAGGCCTTTGAGGTTTAGGTAGTTTACATTTAAGTGCCTCACCATATATGGGCCTATGTGTCTGCTTTGAAATGTGTGTGTGTGATAGGTGCAGTGTGTGTAGTACCGACAACCTCATTCACAGTAGGGGTGCTTTTATGTGAGAGCTTTGCCTCCAGTGACATTGTGCAAATACATCTCTCACATACCATATATTTATTTGAGAATTAACTGGTTATCAATAAACATGAGAGAATTTCTACATTGCCTCAGTATGCCCATATCCACCAAACTGGTAAGGGAGATAATGGGAAAGTTCATATCCATGGCAACAGACCCTTTTACCAGTTGGAAAGGCTCACCCAGACTCTGCTACAGTTTGCTCTTAGGGAAAGGTTAGTTTGCTTTTTATTTTCTGTATTCTGTATTACTTTATTGCCTTTTTCTATTTTGTATAGTGTGATTTGTTTTTTTTTACACTGTGTTTTACTTGCATTCTGCTTTTAACTGCATATTAAAACTTGAAAAGACACTGCCATCTCTGTCTCTTGTGAGTTAGAAATATTCCCCACCCTCCCACCCGGTTAGTGTTGTATTTTTTACTGTTTTGTTTTTAAACATAACTGTTGTTCGAGTTGCCTGTCCCTTATGTTAATTTGACCATATATCTCATTTCCTCTCTGCTTTTACTGGGTGGTGTGAGTAAGCACACAATTATCATTTTCTGAAATCACTCCCCTTCAACTATTTAAATGTTTTGGTCGTCCTACTGTATTCCACAGTACCAGAATACAAAAGTGACTACCCCCTTTCAATCTATCTTGCCGTTTTAAAAATAGTGACTCTCCACCAAAACCTAAGTTACGTACTTTCACATCTAACTCCTCTGGTGCACACTGCAGTGGTTAGGATAAAACATTTTTTCATCTTACCTTTAAGCATCTATTGCAAGACCACTAGTTATTGGAGAGCCCGCATTCTGCCTCTCAGTAGTCATCTTGGGATTAGTGCTTCTGTTTTCTCCTGGTGAGAGAAGGAGTGCAGTTACATTATTTCCTGGAGACTGCTGATAACCAGAAAGCTTAAAAACTGCTTTACAGGTGACAGCTTGGAATCTGTACTTATATTCTGATCCCGGTGAGAGCAGTAGCAGAGTGCATTGATTCCTGAGTCTTTCTGGTTGGAGAGTGAATTTCTGTGATTAATGTACCTGATTGGTCTGGTTGCTGTTTGAGGCATCTACCAGAAAAAGGCTGCAAGCCTGCAGACCCTTGCATCATCTGGGACAAGACTGTGGATCAACAAATAGGCCATGGCCTGCTTCTCTTCTAGGGATTAGTGCTAACATTTTGCTTCTGGTGAGAGAAGAAGCAAAGGAGTATTGTACCCCAACAGAGTCAAGCTGTGCTGAGACCAGCATTAGTAGTAGCCAGGCAGTAGCCATTCATGCGACTCCCCTCTTTTCATCATTCTAGACAAGCTAATTCTTTGTTTTTCAGCAAGTGCTGCTTGATTTCTAACTTCTGAATATCTGCCTAAATACTTCATCCTTAAATTTTCAGGGTCTGATTATTAATTTCCCCTCAAGTGTTTAGCAGTGCTCTGTACAGACTCAGACACTTTGAGTGACATTTTTCCTGTAAAAGGAATATGTAAGGAAACAGATACAGGACTTAGTAATAATGACCATCCCTCCTGGCATATCTAAAGGTCAGTTCCCTGTGCTTTCTCCTATTAACCTGGTGAATGTGGGCATTCTGAGGCAGTGTAGCAACTGCCTCATGTACACAGACAACCCTCTCCTCTTACCTCCCAGCACTTATACTTGTGAGAGATGAACTTATATATCCAAATTGGAAGCCATGGACTCTCAAGCCAAGACCAGAATAGCCGGTGAAGAGAAGGTCAACACCTGCACCACACTACATGCAACACATAGCCCTCCAGAACACCCACTATCACAGCTCTCACATAAAAACACAAATCACACACCACCTTTGTGGAGGCTCTCAATAGAAATCGACCCAAACAGCAGAGACCTCCAAGGCAGAAATACACTCGACCACCACAACACAAAACACACTACAAGACACATAGCTCACTTACACAGTGTGCTCCTCAACCTAAGCCCCTAAAACAAAACAGCTTGCCCAATACACTAGTCATAGGTGACTTGATAGTGAGGCACACTGATGCCCCACTCACTAAGTTGAATAAGGAGAAGGTAACCTCCCTAACAGTGACACCATTTACCAAGCCTATACCCCAGTTCGCAACAGACGAACTAACCCTGACCCTCCTGAAAATTAATAACCATAAAAACATATGTATAGCTGTTCTTTATATTCCACAAGGAAATAAAATCCCAATTCTTGAAGATATCCTCTCTTGGTTCTCATCCGACATAAGCAATTAAACTATACTCCTAGGTGATTTAAATATAGGCTGGACTTCAGTTCAATCACCTACATCAACTCAGAATGTAAACCTATACAACTGCACCCAAATAATTACCTCTCCTGCCAGATTTAATAAAGATAACTCTGGTAGTATTCTGGACTGGATATTAGTTTCTCATCCCAACTCCATTTCTGACAATAGCACCCTACCCAACTCCCTAAGTGATCATCTCCCTGCCTTTGCTTGTCGCTCACCATCCTGCCTCCATCTTCACCACAACTATATCACAAATTGTACCCTAAAAAAACTTCAACCCTCTATCTTTCTCTGACTCACTAAAACATATGAACTGGAACCCTGTAAAAACCCTCCCTCTTGACGATGCTGTTACATACTTCAATACTGCATTCAATAACCTACTAGAGAGCTTCGCTCCCCCTAGAACTGAAAGAATCAAAACCAAATCCACCCCTCGGCTAACTAAAGCAACTATTACACTCATGCATCTCCGAGACAAATCTTGGAAGCGTTACCATAAATCTAAAACACCTAACACCCTTACTGAGTATAAGCAACTCCATAATAAAGTGAAAAATAAATTGCTTTAGACCAAAAGTCCTACTACTCCAAGCTTCAAAACAATCATAGATACAACCCCAAAAAATTCTGGAACAATACATCTGCTCTCCTTTCTCCTGGAAAGAAAGACAATCCCTGCCCTGATCCTACCTCTCCAGGTCATATCTTAGCTACCCAATTCAACTCTTTCTTTATTGATTCAATAGGCAAGCTCACCACATCATTCTCCAGTAACACTTTTACTCCACCCTCATCCCACACCCTCAACTCTAGTCCAGCTGACATCAGTACTACTCAACTCCCCCATTTTAACATACAACTGTTCTCTCTGCACATCATTAAAAACTTCTACTAAAACTAAAACCATGCTCTCATGCCCCAGACAACCTTCCATCTAACTTTCTCAAGCTAGCTGCTGATGGCATAGCCCTTCCCATCACCATACTTATCAACCGTTCAATCCAAGAATCCTATGTACCCCTCCTCTGGAAGAAGGCGTTCATCATTCCCCTTCACAAAGGAGGTAACAATACTGAAATTTCCAACTTCCATCCCATAACCTCCTGCCCCCTATCTCAAAAGTCCTTGAAAAATGCATACACCTGCAACTCCTTCCCTACCTTCTAGACAATCAACTTCTTTCTCCAACTCAACATGGATTTAGACTTGGACATAGTACTACCACTGCCCTTCTCTCCTTCCTTGACATCATCAACTGTGTTCAAGATTCTGGCAACATTGTATCTATCCTTTTCCTAGACTTATCAAAGGCCTTTGATACTGTTTCCCACAACATTCTCTTGTCCAAACTCTCTCTTCTCAATCTCTCCCCCTCCTCCATTAACTGGTTTTCCAGTTACCTTTCTAATAGACAGAAAGCCGTCAAGTTGAACAATAGTACCTCTTCCTTCCTTCACACTCCAACAGGAGTTCCACAAGGCTCAATACTGGGTCCCTTACTTTTTAACATCTTCATTAATAATTTTCATCAGTGCATCCCTAATACCAAACTTGTCCAATACATGGATTATTCCACCATGATTTGCTATACTCAATCTCTCCCCAAACTCAAGCAACTAACACAAGATGCCTTCTCTCGTACCGAGTGTTGGGTGTTGAAAAATGACCTTGTTCTCAATGCATCCAAAACCAAAATCTTTACTGAATCTAAAAACACCTATCGATAACTCCTTCTCCATAGTCAGTCAGAATAAGATTCCCATTGAAATAGTCTCCCATACAAAACTTCTAGGTGTTATCATTGGTGAACATTTAAAATTTGACATTCATATACAAACTAGTATTAAGAAAACACACCAAAAACATGGAATGCTGCATCATCACAGCCGCTATCTCATTCCGTCTTCCAAACATATACTGTCTATTTTCTACCTCAAACCCCTCTCTGTTGTATGGAGACCCTCTCCTTAACCAACCTTCAATCCACCCTAAAGTAAAAACTGTCATCCTGCTATAATAAAATCTCTAAGTTTGCTACTGGGACCAATTCTTCCTCCCACCACTGTGATGCACTCCACTCCTTGAACTGGCTGGAACCCCCACACTCTCTCTCTTACATTCAACTGTTAACTGCTTGCAAACTCATGTTCAAACCCTCTAATTGCCCTTCCCTCTCCTCCATACTCACCTTGCATCATCCTGACAGACTACTCAGGTCCAGTAACCAGAACCTCCTTGAAGTGTACAAACCGTTACGTGCACCTGGGCAATTTCTGCTGTCTTTATCCCTCGCTCGCCTATAGAATTCACCCCCCTATTAGAATCACCCAAAACCACTCCGCTTTCAAGATCATGCTCCATTCCCATCTGTCTTCTCACTGGAAATGCTCAAGCTTTCACCCCACCTGACTCACTCTATATCATTTCTGCTCCTCCATCCTTTTTTTCTCTCCTTTCTCAAAACTCTACCTAGTGACTCCTTTCATTTCATTTTCACTCCCTCTCCCTTTTTTCCTTTCTCATAACTCAGCCTAGTCACCTTTCACTGTTCTACTCTCCTGCTAATTCCTCCTACCCCTCACCTCATGAAACTGAGTGCATTAAGTGAATGCACTCCAAATTGTACTTGTGTACTATAAAATACTTGTTTTAATTTCATTCAATGCTTTGTTACAACACCTTGCTCAAATGTTATTTTTCTGTCTTCTATATTGCTGTGCTTTTAGTAGTTTTGAAAACTGTATTGTACTTAACTTTGCAGATATTAGCTATGTAATAATTGTATATGGAGCTTTTCTCCCCCGGCTTCCATTGAAAACGGGCTCATTTTGGCCCAATGGACTTTCCTGGTTAACAAACTGCAAATAAATAAATAAACAGTCAGCTGTCTGTCGGGTGCCAGAATCTGACACATAACACACGCACTCAGGTCACTCCATAACAAGTACAAGTATGACTCTGTCACTATCCACGTGGGTATGAATGACCTTAGACGCACCACCCTGGACTACATGAAAAGAGTCATGATGGAGCTCTCAGATTATGTGGCTCAGGCAGGTATGACCCTAGCTATGAGCAGCATCCTACCGTCATCCAGAATGGTACCGCAGTACAAGCAGAAAATGATTGACTAACAATTGGCTAAGTTTCTGGTGTCCTTCTAAGGGGATCCAGTATCTGTCTGCTTGGGATGACATGACTGACAGACCCCAATGCTTTGCCAGAGATGGCCTGCACCTGTCACCCTGGGTTTCCAGATACTGGCTAAGGCTCTTGCCACCCCTATAGTGCCTTTTTTACATGATGTTCTAAAGACCAAATTACCACCATAACAGCTATAAATAAATGCAATCTCATGGTCATGCTGCTTAATGTTAGAAATCTAAATCTCAAGATGCACTTGCTTGAAGCACTCCTCAAAATGGAGAACATCGACATTTGTGCTGTAACAGAGACCTGGTTTAAAGCAGCAGAAAGCACCCCTGCACTACCAGGCTAAAACTCATTCCACACATGTTAGCCCCATAACATGGACTGAAGCTCCAAAGGTAGTGGTGTCTCCATATTCATAAAGGATATGCACACCTTCAGACTAGCAGCCCAGCTTAATGCATCTGAGATACTTCAGGTACAACTAACATTGTAACATTGGTAGAATGGTAATTCAGGTCGTAGCCTGCTATAGGTACCCAACCATGTCCCAAGACCCTCATTCCACATTCCTAAGCACCCTGGAAACTATTAGGGTCCAACCCAACACTCTCATACTAGGTGACTTCAACTACCCCTCAATCAACTAGCAAAACTACTCATGCACTAATACACTGGCCCAATGCTTCCTGGAATTCATCAATTCTGATGCCCTTGACCAGCTAGTTATTGCCCCCACTAGAGGAAGCAACTTCATTGACCTGGTTATTACCATGAGCAACCGTTGCTCTACACCAATAGTCAATTCCTCCCTGGTTAGATCCGACCACAAACTAATCACCATGGAATTCCACATCTCACCCACACACCCCCCCACACCTCACCGCAAAACTAACCACCATGAAAAACTTCTCCAAAGCTGACTATGGGCTCCTAAAAGCAGAGGTGGCTAATTTCACAGCACCCATGTCAATGGAAAATAGATGCATGACTGCCAAATCATACACCAATGCACTGTATGAACACGTACAGAAATTAATGGAGCTATCCATATCCAACAGACCCAAAATGCTGTCCTCCAAGAAGCCAATCTGGTGATCCCCTGCCATTAATAAACTGTACAACAGAAGGAAGAAACTGTTACAGAAAAAGGTGAAGTCCCAAAACTGGAAAAACTCCCTTATTACCCACAACAAAAAGTTGAGATCGCTCATCAAAATCTCTAAAGCCAGCCATGAAGGCAAAATTGCAACAGACACTAAAAACAACCACAAAGCCTTCTATAGTTATATCAAGAATCTCCACAGTAATACCCAGGTTTGCTCTGAGTTACTGCACAATGGTACCTCCTATACTGAGCCAACAGATATTGACAACATACTGGCTGACAGATTCAATGCCAACTTTACCCCTCCCCCCAAAGGACCAATCACAATACAGGAGAAATGCCAGGTACCCAGTATTACTGCAGCACAGGTTAAAGTTGCATTGTCCAAGGCCAAGAATACAGCTTCCATGGGACCTGATAATATCCCTGGATGTGTTCTACATGAACTACATGGTGAACTGCCACCACATCTGTATGCCCTGTTCAATCACAACCTCACCTCAGGCCCTGTCCCTACTGAATGGCAGACTGCTACAGTCATCCCTCTCCATAAAGGGGGAGCGACTACAGACCCTGAGAATTATTGCCCCATTAGCCTGACAAGTCTGATATATAAGGCTATGGAGCGCATCATCATGGACCTAATTAATAATGATATAGGGAATCTCCAAACTCTAGATTCCATGCAATTTGGTTTGTGAAAGGTAGATCATGCCTGCTCAACCTGGTTGACTTATTTCAGTCAGTCACCAGAGCTGTGGATGAGGGCAAGGCAGTTTATACAGCCTACCTCGATCTGGGCAAGGCCTTTGATACCATTCCCCACTCAGGAATTATTGATAAACTCACCAAACTAGGTATAAACCCCTATATTACTAGGTGGGTTGCAAATTGGCTCACAGATAGAACACACATTGTGAAAGTAGCAGACTCCAAGTCAGACTGCCAACCAGTCATGACTGGAGTCCCACAGGGATCAGTCCTGGGTCCCCTCCTATTTGACATCTACTTCTCAGAAGTCCAGGCCAACACAGAGGGACTCTGGCTAACAAAGTTTGCAGACAACTGCAAGCTGGGAGCCATTATTAACTCCCCAAGTCATGTAGACATCCTACAGAAAGGCCTTACTGAGACCAATGACTGGTGTTGAAACCATGGCCTTAAGCTTAATGCCAAATAAATGCATCATTCCCTTTGGGAAAAACTCAGTTCCCACTAATTACCACATTGATGGGAGCCCACTGAACACTGAAGGTGTTATAAGAGATCTGGGGACACAGATTGACAGCAACCTCTACTTTGACCACCACATTGCCAATGTGGTCAGAAAGTCATTCTATGTGGCACATCTCATTACCAAGGGTTTTGCATCCAGGAAGAAAGAGGTCATCATCTCTCTCTCTCTCTCTGCTCTTCCCTCATTAGGCCAATCTTTGAGTATAATGCCCCATTTGGCATGTACCTCATTAGACACATGCAACAGCTGGAGTAGCCACAAAAGTACCTGACAAAGAGGATCCTAAGCCTTAAACACATTTCCTACATGGACAGACTCAAAAACTTCCAGCTATTCTTTGTCTCATATCATCTGCTAAGTCTCTGCCTGACTTACAAAGCCATGTCTGACTGAGCTCTGTTAGAAATGCTACATCTAAAGAAATCCCAATCCCTCCAGACCACATGCTCCAGAGACCTCAACTTCATTACCACAATCAACAGAACATGCTGGAGGGAGAGGTTCATAACCCAGAGAGTGCCCATGCTCTGGAATAGACTTCCTAGACACATCAAGCAGAGCACCCCACTGGCCCTCTTCAAGAGAAATCTTGATGAGTGGATGGGAAATAGAAAGTATACCCCAGAGATCACTGCAGTGGCTCTACTTGATAGAGGCACTGGGAATTAACATCAGGTGGCACGATGCCAGGGCACTTCTATGAGCTAGGCTTATAAAGGCTACAGGGCCATGAGCTTACTACACACCTATGAACCTATTAGCCAGCTGGAGACATTTTATTTGTTTTGATGAATGTACTCATTTTTTAATTGTAAACAGTTCTTGCAAAAGACTGTAACACATATGATTTTTGTTTTTGTTCTGAAACAAGTTGAACCTGAAAAAAATGGAAAAAGTGGCCCACTCTTCTAATGTGGTCAGTAGCTTCATATGTGTTAGCACAATCTACCTGTGTATGTATGTGTCAAGTCTTTCAACTGTTACCTCAAAAATATGGACAAAGAAAAAATAATTATGGAGAAGCTTTCATATTAGGTACTGTTACTGGGTGCTGTTAACTCAAAATAATTTTCAAATTTAGGAGGGATGGAACAAAAGTTTGAGAAAAAATTAGATGTGCTCCCTCAAATTCGTGAGACCTGAGAGGTGCGTATGTGTATTGGACTTTTATGATTTATGACTGAATATTAAGTAATTTTCGGTTTCAATAAGTTAAAGAAATATCTATATGCACACACACACACACACACACACACACACACACACACATGAATGAAATATTTAGTAGCAAGGCTTCAATAACAAGATGAAGGAGGGTTACTAATGGCATTCTGTATCTTCACAGTAACTAAGCTGTGAATCCCCCCAAGTTGTCTTTTTGTGTTGCAACTAGTGGTGATGGTAGATAAAAGCTAAAATGATGTGCTAATAGCTTGTGTTTGTATTGCACAGGGACCAGTTTGCAATTACCACTTGTGAATGTTCTTCTTTGTCATTTAATGAGATTGCTTACTAAAGCTGAGGCCTATGCTGAGGTAAATTTGGGTAGGAATAATTTTTGAGAGTAAATAACTTAGACTAACCTTGCTGAAAAAAATCTGTTATAAACTACAGCTGACCTAAGTAGTAATTTTTTTTTAATTATTTATAGGTTCATAGGTTTATACTAGGCTATCTGCCCTAGGGCATTTATAAGCCTAGCCCAGAGTTTTTGTGGCTTACGCCACCCCTTTCTATTGAAGGATATTATGTCCATTATTTTGCTGTGCCTCTGTCAAGCAGTGACACTGATGTAATCCCTGGGGTATACCTGCGATCTCCCATCCATTGGTCAAGATTTCTCTTGAACAAAGCCAGCGAGGTGCTCTGCCTCACATGTACCGGGATTTTGTTCCACAGCATAGGGAGTCTCTGGGTGATGAATCTGTCCCTCCAGCATGTCCTATTTATGACCGTGTCAAGGTTTAAGTCTCGTGCTCTTGTGGATCTGATGGATTTAGATTTTTTGAGGTGAAGCATGTTCATTAATTCCGGGTTGGACATGGCCTTGTATGTCAGGCACAGGTCACCTCTGAGCAGGATGGCGACTGAGTAGAGCTGGAGCTCCTTCAGTCGGGCAGCATAGGACATATTTTTGAGACCCTTTATCCTTTTGGTGAGGAACTTTTGGGGCCTTTCCAATTGCTGTAGGTGTCGGGTCAGATACATTCCAAATGGGGCATTGTACTCAATCATCGGTCTGATGAGTGATGAGTACAGGGGAATGATGACCTCCCTTGACCTAGATGTGAAGCCCTTCATGATCAGGTGGGCAATGTAGAAGGTCTTCCTAACAACTTTGGCAACGTGGGTGTCAAATGAGAGGTTGCTATCAACCTGGGTTCCCAGATCCGATAACCTCTTCTGTGCTTAGTGGATTGCCACCTATATGGTAGCTAGGGGTAACCTTGTTTTTCCCAAAGGGTATGACTATGCATTTTTTAGCGTTTAACTTTAGGCCATGGCTTTGGCACCAGTTATCCGTTACCTATGAGCCCCTTCTGAAGGATATCTGTGTCTGATGTGTTTTCAACTATGGCCCAGTTTGCAGTCATCTGCAAACTTTGTCAGCCATAATCCTCCTGTGCTTGCCTGTACTTCCGAAAAGTAGATGCCGAACAAGAGTGGACCCAGGACCGAGCCCTGTGGGACACCGCTTGTGACAGGCTTGGAATCTGACATGGCGCCAGCAACTCTAACCCTGTGGGTTCCGTCACTTAGCCAGTTTGCAAGCCATCTTGTGGCGTATGGGTTTACATTTAAACTGGTGAGTTTTCTATGATGCCTGAGTGGGGTATCATGTGAAGGCCTTTGCCAGGTCAAGGTAGGCTGTGTGGACTGCCTTGCCCTCATCAATGGCCTTGGTGACTGTTTCAAAAAGTCAACCAAGTTTAAAAGGCACGATCTGCCCTTGACAAAGCCAAATTGGGTTTGATCCAATGTCTGCAGGTCCCTATGTCTTTAATTATGAGTTCCATAATGATCCTCTCCATAGCTTTGCAGACCAGGCTTGTCAAGCTGATGGGACGGTAGTTTCAGGGTCGGTGGAGGCACCGCCTTTGTGTAATGGGACCACAGTAGCCGTGCCATTCCTTGGAGTGCGTATCCTAAGGTGAGGCTAAGATTAAACAGCTGCCCTAACTGCGGGTTTAATTCCTCAATGAGCTCGTGGAGCACACAACCGGGGACACCATCTGGTCCCATGGATGCTGTGTTTTAAGCCTTGGAGAGCTGTTCTTACTTGAGCATTTGAGGTGTTTGGGAGGATACAAACCTCTTGTATTGATATTTGGCCTTTGGGGGGGGGGGGAGAAATTTGCACTGAACCTGTCAGCCAGTATGTTGGCAATGTCTGTAGGTTCAGTGATCTTTACATCATTTTGAACCAGTTCTGAACATATCTGGGAGTTTCCTCCCAGGTTTCTAACATAGCTAAAAAGGCCTTGTGGTTGCCTTTTGAGTCCGTGGCAATTTTTCTTTCAAAATTTGCTTTGGAGGATTTTATGAGAGATCTTAGTTTTTTACTTACGATGATCAAGGGTGTCTTCCCTTTTGAGGATTTTGCTCTATCTTGTAGTAGCTTTCTCCTTTTGTTGTAGAGCTTGTTTATGGCTGGGGTCCACCAGACTGGACGCCTGCCTTTGGTACAAAGAGTCTTTGTTTTGTTTGGGATTGCCTGATCCATGCAGTCCTGCAGGTGCTGATAGAAGGCATTTGTAAGTGATTCAGCGGCTTTAGTGATGGTTTCCGCTGGCTCAGGGGCCTTGAAAGAGACCACACTAGTCCTAAGAAGTGTGAAGTTGGCTTTAGAGAAGTTCTTCACTGTGGTCTTTTTTATCTGGGGTGGGGGCGGGATGTGGACTTCCAGTGAGATTAGTTTATGATCTGATCTCACCAATGAAGGGTATACCTCCGGTGGTGAACATTGTGACCCCATGTTTGTGATGATGAGATCCAGTATGTTTTCACCTCTTGTGGGCATGGCGACTAGTTGTTCCATGGCATTAGAGTTTATGAACTCTAGGAACCTTTGGGCTAGAGTGTTGGGGCTTGAGTAGTGATCCCAGTCTATGTTTGGATAGTTGAAATCACCTAGTATGATGGTGTTTGGGGTTACATTTATCCCCTCCAGAGTTTTCAGGAATGCTGTGTGAGGATCCTGAGTTTGAGAGGGTGGCCTGTAACATGCTACAAATTGTAGAGCAGTCTTGCCTACGGTTAATTGCACCTGGATGGTCTCCGATGCATCGTGCGTTGCCACCAACCTGGAGGTGAGGGTATCTTTGATGAATATGGACACTCCTCCTCCTTTCTTGGTGTTGTCTGGATTTTGTGGCCGGAACGCATGATATGAGGTAAAACCTGATAGTGCCGGGGTGCTCTCAGGAGCCTTGAACCAGGTTTCAGTCACAGCACAGACATCGATGTTCTCCATACTGAGAAGGGCTTCGAGTGCATGCATTTTGAGGTTGAGACTTCTGGTATTGAGCAGCATTACCCTTAGTTTTTTTCCTTTGTTTTGTTCTAGGGTGGTAGGTTTAGAATTTGAGCCTGGCCTAAAAAAGGCACTATGGGGGTGGCAAGAGCCTTTGCCAATATCCGGAAGCCCAGGGGTGACAGGTGCAAGCCGTCCCTTGAAACAACGTGGCTTGTCCAGCATGTCATCCCAGGCAGACAGACATTGGATCCCCTTTGAATGACACCAGTGATTAAGCCAATTATTAAAGCTGATCATCTTTTCTCTGTACTGTGGCATCATTCTTGGTGAAGGTAGGATACTGCTCAAGGTCAGGGTCATACCTGCCTGGGCTACATAATCAGAGAGCTCCTCTATGTCCCTTTTCATGTAGTCCAGGGAGGTGCATCTCAGGTCGTTCACACCAGCATGGAAAATGACTGAGTCATACTTGTACTTGCTGTTGAGTGACCTGAGTGCTTGCGTTATGTGGTGGATTCTAGCGCCCGACAGGCAGCTTACTGTGACCTTCTCCTTGCTCAATCTGGTGAGTGGGACGTCAGTGTGTCTGACTATGGAGTCACCTATGACAAGAGTATCTGGCATTGTGTTTGGCCTTAAGGGCTGTGACTGTTTGGCACACTGACTTTGTGGTCTATGTGTTTCATGTGTCTTGGTCTGTGGTGGTAGTTGTTTGGGTGTCTGCTTTGATGGCCTCTGCTGTTTTGGTAGATTTTTGGTCAGAGCCTCAGTATGTTTTATGTGTTTGTGTGTGTGATATGAGGTTGTGCTAGTGCTATGTGAGACTGGGTTTGTGGTGTGTGTGGTTACCTTCTCCTCCTGTCTGGTCTTGCCAGTCCTATGATGAGAGAGCTCAGCCTCCAGTTTGGCTATATATTTGCATCTCTCGCATGTGTTTGTGTTTTGTGGGAGAAGGAGAGGGTTGTCTGTGTACATGAGGCAATTGTAACATTGCCTTAATATTCCCAGATTCATCAGCTGAGCAGGAGATGACACTAGCAACTGACCCCTCGACGTGCTAGAAGGAAAAGTTAAGAACTTTGTGTAGATGGGTTTGAGAAGAGTTCAAGGGGTGTGGATGATCAAAAAAGGGGTATTAGGCTGGTAGGGTGCTATGTATAATAAAAAGTGCTATATCAGAGTAAAGAGTACTTTGGTTGCAAGTGCTAGGCTATCCCGATAGAGAATAGTCACTTATGAATCAAGTAGATCAAGACTTTATAGGTATAGGATAAGGTAGTTAGATTATCAGTACAGCTTAGGAAGAGATGTTCTAAGGGAAAATTTGAAGAGTGGACTTTAGGTAGCCCGAATAGTTTATTTATTCATTGTATGTTAATCAAGCAGTACACAATATACACAGACTCCATTAGTAGTTTTCCATGATGGTAGATATAAAAAGGTTAGGAAATTGAAACTCTAATTTCATCCACAAAAGATTGAAAGAAAAGAATATTTACTTTTCATCTGGGAGGGGAAAACAAGCCATTTTTTGAAAAAAAAAATGGATTTGCTGTTTTTATTTGTTTTGTCCTGAATTCTAATCTTGCAGTTATCCAAACTGGTTAAAAAGGTTGCAAAAGAAGTACTACTTGACATGTAAAGTCAACCTATTTTACAAATGTGGAATGCAATGCTTGGGTAAGTTACTTATCCTGACATCTAGTATTGCTGATGTAATAGTATAGGTCTACAAATAGTTTTATTATGGTGATTGTGATCTTAGAGTGCTGGGTCATTCATAGCATGGGAACTTTAGTGGACATGACCCCCTCAGGAATGTGTAGGACACGTTGTAGAGAGACAGGTCTTTCAGTCTGTCAGAGTAACTAATGTTAGTGAGACCTGAGATCTTTTTGTTGAGGTAACATTGAATTATTATGAATTGTTTTCAGTACTTTGTGAGGTATGTGCCAATGGGGGCATTGTTTGAGCCTAATAATGAATGAATACAGTAAGGGTACAACTTATCTGGAACTTGAAGAGATGCCACAAAGGATAAGTTGTGTAAGGTAGAAGGATTTTACAACAACTACAGAGCCATGGTGATTAAAGGAGATTCTGCAAGCAATACAGAGACACAAGTACATGGTGACTGTGCCAGAGTAAGATATCTGTATGGTAAGTGGTACAGATATAAGCTTTACCAACATTGAAGGTAAGTCAATGATTAACACACCAAGCATTTGTTTGCTGTTGTCCTAGCTGGAGATTTTGACTATCAGAATGGGATTTGATAACTACACCCATTTCACAGCCATCATAATCACACTCTATGCCAAGGATGGATATATATATATATATATATATATATATATATATATATATATATATATATATATATATATATATATAGACACACACACACATATATATATATATATATATATATATATATATATATATATATATATATATATATATATATATATATATATATGTAAATACATACATACATATGTGTGTGTGTGTGTGTATATCTATACATGGATCTGCTTCTAAATTTCAAAGTTCCAAAACATCCCACTTCAGCAGACCTTGACCAGAAGATCTGTGTGTGTGTGTTCATACTTTGGCTATGTCCGTTGTCAACAGGTACTGAAGTCACAGTAACCACGCTAATCTGATTGAGAGTATCACTCTCGACCTGTCCAATATTTGAGGGTTCACTGGAAGGTGTTGGTGTAGGCCTTCTTGGCTGTGTCTGATGAAATGATGGCTGAATGTCAATCTCAGTGTTAGATTCACCCTCTGCACCCCCCTACTGTGCTTCTGTTTGGCCACCATCATCATCAGCACAGTCTACTGATACAATTACATCAGGTGGTAGATGTCCCACACCTGTACTGTCAGGTCACCTGTGATAATAAGCAACAAATACAGAAAGAGATTAATATCTACACTACTGTAGTTCAATATATGCTAACAGACTAACAGTGGTGCTTCTCTTACAGACCGTACAGCAATACACACAACAGTTCTGACACCCACATCAGAAAATAAAAATTCCCTTTAATTCCTCATCAGTAGTGATAAAAAACGGTTCTCTTGTCTTGTGTAGATGCTTGCCAGCTCGATACATGAGATGGTCCTGTAAGAAGTTAAGCAAAAGGTAAGGACACCGACATCACAATGAAGATTAACACATGGTGTTTTAAACTTTTGCGTTTTATATAATCAATTAACCATACTTTTAATGAGAACTTGGGAGGACACGTCTAGGCCAAGCCCATGTATAATCAACCTGAATGTGTTAACTTTATCAAAGATGTATTCCCCCCAAAAAATACAGTTAAAAATGTTAAATAGAAAATTGTATTTGCTGTTAATATTTTACTATCCATTTTCTGTCAATATTTTAATATCCAAGACGTATTTAATAATTGATATAGTTAAGCCTACGCAGAAGCTCCTCCTGGGACATCCTTGTCCTCTCTGAAACAGCAGCACCAACATCAGTCACATGCTGCTGTGCACTTCCCTGTGAGCTTTCTGGATCCCTGACAGTGGACAGGAACTCTTTCAGGGATCCACTGTAGCCATATGGTCACAGGCCACTCCAGCTGCTCTCCTACAGGCTGATGAAATCATGTCAGTGGCTCTATGGCGCACCTGGTCATATGTCCTGCTATGTCTACCCACTGCATTAACATCAGCTACTATCTGCTGCCAAATTCACATTCTGCCAGACATATCTCCTTACCTCCTCTCAAGCAGAAAGGAACCATGTCACCCAAATGCTACGACAATTACCTGGCTATGGAGTCAGGTAAGCATAACCTCAACCAAAGCTGTTAACAATCACCTTCTGCTCTCGAGAAATATTTTGAAGTGTGGTTTGGCATAGTGGTAAAGGTGTTTACCTCACAGACACAAGGTACAGTGTTTGATTCTCACATTTTGAAAGTCTGGACATTCTGCAAAAATCTGTACTTCAACAAAGTATTAGTTTAAGGGTGTGCACACTTATGCAACCAGCTTATTGTACGTTTTTTTATTGTTTATATTTTTTCCCCTAACAGATTTGTTTGTTTTTCAATTGAATTCTACAGGTTACAGGTCATATTAAAGGTGGGAAAAGTTTTGAAATGATTTATTGTGGCCTCATTTTTTATATCACAAAAAACCTGGCATTTTAACAGGGGTGTGTACAGTTTTTATATCCACTGTATATATACACACACACACACACACACACACACACACACACACATGTATCTGTGGATGTATGATGGTGTACATTTGTGTGTATATATTAGTGTGTGTTTATACATTTTACAAATCATCGAAACCCCACATCAGCAAAGACGAGATCGTCAGGGCAAGAATATTGAAATTCCATTTCCACAAGCCAGCTGAACAACGAAGAGTAACTAACCTGTTATGCATGACACTAAACTTTGTCTGTTTCCCAACTGTAGTGCCATCTCAGAGTTGTTATAGTTACTGGATGGGTTAGGGATGCTGTGATTTAGGTTTTGTATCTTTTTGAGTAATTGGTTACTTACCCTGGGAAAATCTTTTCTGCTGGTTTGCTTGAAATGGGATTTCAAAATTCTCTAATCAACGATCTCGTCTTCGATGATGTGTGGTTTTGATGATTTGATGTGTGTGTGTGTGTGTGTGTGTGTGTGTGTGTGTGTGTGTGTGTGTGTGTGTGTGTATATATATATATATATATATATATATATATATATATATATATATATATATATATATATAAAGCACTACAGAATCCTGAAAGCCCAAAATCCTGAAGCCCAATATACTAAGACCAAAATCCTGAAAACTCAAAATACTGAAAACATACAGGATACAAACACTTAGTATATTCCAGCACAAGTACATACAGAAACAAATAAAACACAAACTATATTACTTGTATCCATTAGTTACAGGTGTAATGATACAGGGACCCTGTGTCCATTAATTACAGTTGTAATGACACTATTCTACATGTATAAGGACATACTACACCCACCCATCAGTTTTACATACAGGGACCCTTTATCCATTAATTGCATGCATAATGACACTACTCTACATGTATAAGGGCACCCTACACCCAGCCATCAGCTCTACATTCATGGACCCTGTATCCACTCGTTACACTTGTAATGACACTGTTCTACTGTTCTACATATATGTGTATATATATATATATATATATATATATATATATATATATATATATATATATATATATATATATATATATATAAGGACATCCTATACCCATCTGTCAGTTCTGCATTACGGTTCCCTGCATCCAATAAGTTAAAGGTGTAATGGCACTATTCTGCATGTGCAAGGACACCCTACACCTAGCCATCAGTTCTACATACCCTGTGTCCATTATTTACAAGTGTAATGACTATATTCTGCATGTGTAAGGACAGCCTACACCCAGTCATTACAGGTGTAATGAGACTTCTATACTTGTATAAGGACACGCTACACCCAGCCATGTCAACCTCTGTTTCTCAACTCTTCTCTTGGGCAGCTGATAGTTGTGGTTCCTGACTTTCACTGAACTTATTTCTTCACATCTGTTCCAAGTGTGTTGCAAGCCTATAAGCAGGGCTCTTACGACTGTATACATAGCTTTATTATGATTTTCTGCAGATATCAATCTCCACTGAAAATTCAGTTTCTTGAAGTTTGTTACATTAACCAAAAATTGACTAAATATATAAAAATAGTTGCATAATTTTCATTTTGTGGTAAGAGAAGCCCAAGTCAAATGGTTTGCATGCTAACTACAATTACTACAGTCATCCTTGGCTTTCTGTTAAGTGTTTTTCATCTTGTACATACTGGATTAAATAATGGGTGCCAGCAGAGGTGAAAATTGTCATATTCAACTTGATGAGGTGCTAAGTGCATTGGTTTCTGGCTTAATGCTGACTTTCATTTCAGTGAATGAGACATTTAAATGCTGAGCTGTTAAAACACTACTCTAAACCATTTTGTTGATGTTGCAAAAGAGGTCTAGATCCCCAGACAGAGTATTTCTGATGCCATTTAACTTGTTGATGTACAGTAAATCCATCAGTCATGTGCTGAAGGATACCTTGTATGGCAGACCTGGGTCACCTTTTTGTTGTCTCTGGGATGCCAGGTATAGGGTTTGAGTGACTCAGTGTAGAACTTAATGTTTAGGTCTTGTTTCCTTTTAATAAGGCTTCTCTGTGTTCTAGGCCCTGTATTCTTTTAGTGAGGTGTCTTTGTGCATTCCAGTTGTTGAATGTGTCCAGACAGATGCCAAACAGGGCATTATACTCCCCAAATGATGTTGGCATACTGCAAGATGGCGTCATAGCAACAAATGACTGGTGTCAAAGTCATGACCTTAAGTTAAACGCAAAAAAAAAATGTATTATACCATTCAGCAAAAGCATGGCCCCTACTGATTACCACATCAACTGCAATCCCCTATGCACACAGCCTGTGTTGAGAGGCCTAGGTACTCAGGT
This sequence comes from Protopterus annectens, assembly GCF_019279795.1. NCBI lineage: Eukaryota > Metazoa > Chordata > Ceratodontiformes > Protopteridae > Protopterus > Protopterus annectens. Next base: position 1,926,782,509 of record NC_056731.1, on the reverse strand, counting down.
TGACAACAAGCTCACGTTTGACCATCATGTAGCAGCAGTGGTCAGAAAAGCCTGTACTTGGTTCATTTCATAAGTAAAAGACTTGCATCCAGAAAAAAGGAGGTTATTACTTCTCTGTACTCCTCCCTCATTAGGTCAATAATTGAGTATAATGCCCTATTTGGTATGTAGCTCTTTAAACACCACCAACTGGAAAAGCCACAGAGGTGCCTCAGGAGATTCCATGGCCTCCAACACCTGTCCTGTGTGGACAGGCTGAAATCACTGTTGCTCTTCTCGGTATCATGCAGATTGCTCAACAGTGATCTGTGTCTCACCTACAAGGCAATTACAGACCCTGGCCTACTAGAGATGCTGCATATCTGTAAGTCGTACTAGTCACGCATTACCCACTTAAAAGGCCTAAATCTAATATGCCTCATCAAAACACCTGCTGGAGAGACAGGTTGGTCTCCCAGAGGCTGCCCTGTCTCTGGAATGTCCTTCACATGCATGTCAAATGGAGTACCTCAATGACCCTTTTCAAGCGCAACCTTGATGGGTGGATGGGAAACCAGAAATTTGTCCCAGAGGTTCCACCTGTGTCCATCATTGTCAGGGGTGACAGGTGTTGACTGTGGTTTCTTTTTTTTGTGGATAAACTCTTGGCTAGGTTTGTAAGGGCCTCAGGGCCATTAGCCTAGTAACCTTCTATGATCCCATGGTTTATTAATATATATATATATATATATATATATATATATATATATATATATATATACATACATACACACACACATACACACACACACACACACACACACACACACACACACACACACACACACACACACACACACACACCTGTTGGCTAGCTCACAGCTTGGCTTTAGGCCATTCCATAGTACTACGTCAGCCCTACTCTCCTTCTCTAACATCATAAACCATTACCAAAATAAAAATAAACTATCCTCATCCCTCTTTCTTGATCTCTCCAAGGCCTTCAATATGGTTAACCACCAAAAACTCATACATACTCTGAAGGCCTTCTCCTTAGATAACCAAGCTCTCCAATGGTTTCAATCCTACATCTGTGGTAGACAACAGGCTGTCCTTTGGCAGGACAGACTATCCTCCCTTCTACCCATCACCCTAGGAGTCCCCCAGGGATCTATTCTAGGACCCCTTCTTTTCTCTAGCTTTATTAATGACCTCCACTCTGTCATCTCAGAAGCAATATGCATTCAATAAGCAGATGACTCCACTTTAACCTGCCTGCTCTGCCACTTCCCAGGCAGAACTATTAACACTGTCCCAGAATACATTTAATACTGTGGAAAATTGGCTCTCTAATAATCATCATCTGATATTAAACCCTAACAAAACAAAGCTGCTACTTTTTCCTCCACTCACAGGTCCTCACCACTATTCTTTACCATTAAATCTAATAATGGCACCATTATCTCCCCAGAATCCCAAACTAAACTCCTTGGCATCATAGTAGATAACAACCTTAAATTTGATATGCATGTGAGCCAAACTATCAAAAGCATCAATAAAAAAACTTGGCTCCCTATACAGAATTAAACCTTTTCTTACTTCACTTGCTAGAACCGCCATTGCTCATTCACACCTACTTTCTACCCTTCTCTATGCCTCCCCTCTATTTACCAATCTGAACAAATCTGACCTTAACAAGCTCTCAAGCTGTTATAACCACACTGCTAGATTTGCCACAGGCACAGCATTTCAGACACACTACTGTCATAACCGAAATCTGCAAGGGTGATTTGAATTACTGAGCCTACTTCAATACAACCAACTTTTAGTTGCATATAAAATACTCAATCAACCTGAAAACACACCTGCACTTAAAACCGTCATAGCCACTATAGTAACCTCAGACCACTTCAATCATCTAACAGATTAATGGTCCAAACATTCAAAACCAACAACTCTGCGGGGGACTCCCTGTTTGCCAACTCTGTTAGCAAAACTTGGAGCTCCCTCCCTGCCAATCTTACTCTAGCACCATTACTAACTCAATTAAAAAAAAGTGTCAGACAACATTTTATTATTCACTGGCTATGCCCTTGCTCCAATCCGGGCTAGCTTCTTTTTCATAATTTTGCCAAACAGTACTTTTTGCAACATGCAAACTGAGCCATAATTATAAAGTCTGATAATATCTTATTGTTTAACTTGCTCGACTATACAGAGTCTGCATAATGTTTGTAACATGTATTGTATCATGGTTTTTACCTGTAATTTTCTTTAAACATGTATTATATTATGTTCTTTCCTTTCCCTGCATTTTTTCCTGTATTCTTCTTCATGTTGTGATTGGAACTTTTCTCCCCGGGTCTCCGTTGAAAATGGACATGTATCCAGTCAGACTATCCTGGTCAACCAGTGTAAAATAAAATAAATTGTATATATATATATATATATATATATATATATATATATATATATATATATATATATATATATATATATATATAATGTATACATACACACGCACACACGTGTGTGTTTGCATATATATATATATATATATATATATATATATATATGTGTGTGTGTGTGTGTGTGTGTGTGTGTGTGTGTATGTGTACATGTGCAAATGTGTGATGAGTCACAACTATCTTCTGTAGTGGTAGTGTTATGGCAACAGCTTTTTTTTTGTTTAAGATGCAGGCTAGCATTATGGACAGGGTTATCATGTGTTACTACTGTGACACAAGGAGGCTTTGCTGGTTACTGTGGATCCAGTAATCTAAACACTCTTATAATTCCATAAACCAAATAGCTCAGATAATATTAGGACCACAGATGTACACCCACTCCCACAAATAAATGCACATGATGGAGGTATACATTTACAACACAGTGATTACCCACCTCTCTAGAACAAACTAACTCTCCCAGTGTAACAGTGTGACGCACTTTCTGCCTTTAAAAAGGATAACTAGTTGGGTATTCATAAATTTATTTTATTTTACATTTGTTGACCCAGCTAGTCTAGCTGGATATATGTCCATTTTCAGTACAGCCCTAGGGAGAAAAGCTCCACACATTTCAAATTGAGTTCACATCTATAGAAGTACATATTTAAAATGCAAATACATCCAGCCTGGCACTTCTTGAAAAAGGAGGACTGGCAAAGCTGAAAAGTCCTTGCAGCTCAATTGATTTGCATCTCATATGACATACGACTAAGTTACAGCCTTCTATGGAAGCAGAGTTAGTGGGCATAATATGCTTAGCCCTGCTTTCCTGGTGACTGTTGGGTGACAGGAATGGAGCTGCAGTATGTGGAAGTGGAGAAGGAGTCTTGTTTGCACTGAAGACTGAGATCTTTTACAGTGTGTCAAGAAGACTTGTACAAAAGGTATATGCATGATATTTTTACAGACAGTGTGTGCACTGGTGAGTGCATTGCAAGACCATAACATGTTTACATGACTACAACAAAAAAGGTATATAAGTCAAAATAGTGTAATGTACTTTTTCCTTTTGTGTTTCAGGCCTTCTTCAGACTTAACCCAACTCATACATTTAGAGGTTTTGCTTCTTCCAGGGGAAGCACATCATTAAAATAAATGTTTCCTCTCATGCCAACCTTTGTTTCTCAACTCTTCTCAAAAATAAGTTCAATGAAAGTCAGGGGAACCACAAAGATCAGCTGCCCAAGAGATTTGTGGTTCCCCTGACTTTCACTGAACTTATTTTTTCAAATCTGTTCCAACTGTTACAAGCCTAATAGGGCTCTTACAAATATATGCATAACTTTATTATCATTTTCTGCAGATGTCAATCTCCACTGAAAATTCAGTTTCTTGAACTTTGCTAAATTAACTAAAACATTGACTAAATATATAAAAATAGTCGCATAAATTACAGTTTGTGGTAAGAGAAGCCCAAGTCAATTGGTTCGCATGTTAGTTATTCTAAAATTACTACAGTCATCCTTGGCTTTCTGTTAAGTGTTTTTGATCTTGGACATACTGGATTAAATACTGGGTGCCAGCAGAGGTGAAAATTGTCATATTCAACTTGATGAGGTGCTAAGTGCATTGGTTTCTGGATTGGTATTGACTTTCATTTCACTGAAAGAGACATTGAAATGCTAAGCTGTTAAAAATGTCTTTTGCAATTGAATGCATGTATTTATCTGAGTGTGTTAACCAGTGTTATCTATTCATGCATTGATTACAAAGTAGTAAAGTCAGATATTGTCTAGGTGCGTCGTGGAGAGACAAGACTTGGCTTAATTGTTTGGGGGTAGGTATGCTGTTTTATGAAATAATATGTGTCACTTTCTACAGAATTCTGCTTAGTTGTGGAAGTTACAGTCATAACAGAAGGTTGGACAAAAGATTATTGCAGTCTTTTTTTATTAAATTAATAATTTTTTTTAACAATTTTACTTTTTCTGGTTGGTGACACTGGGATTATAAATGACTGTCATGATTTTCTATAGGTGACTTGAATTTTGAAGTAAGTTTTACAGATAATGGCAATATTCTGCTGGTTAAGCTGTTCTGTAGAGTCTGTGCAAGCCATCTGGAGAAGCAGTCAACACTGTAGGAGATGATTGCTCAAAGAATTAATGGGACTTGTTTAGACTAGACACTTGGACATTATAGGTAAGTGAACATTTTTACGTTTGGGAGATTCTAATTTAGACTGTATGTTATTGATGACATCTCTTGTGTATTGCTTTCATTACTGGAGAAATTTAAGTGGACAGTATGTATTTGATGTACTTGTTTCCATCTTGCATGGTTTATATAGTGTAAAGCTTTGTATTATGGGCTTAATTCTACACAGGTTCCTAGTTTTCTGGCACTCTGAGTCTGCAGTAATTTAGGTGTGTGTTTGTGTTAATAGATAAATGTTATCTCCATTGCATGCTGGCTATTTCTTACTGATGGTGTGGGAGTCCTATTTTCTAGGAGGTTCGCCATGTTCATTTTGCTTTGCTCTACTGGGTTTGAGCTCAACCGAGAAGATGTGGTCATTGTTGAAGGTTTTTGTGGGGCTTATTAGTTATGTATTTTTTATACAACATTTATTGTGTTTTCCTTTTGTGGACAGTGACAATAAGTTTACAATTAGTTTTGTTGTGGGGTGCTGTATGTGAAAGTGATTAAGGCCATGTTTTATTGCTCAAATACTAGGTAGTTTTTTCTGCTGGCTCAACTGAAGCTACAGCCACTTCACACATTGATATGGCTCCAGTGAGACATTCTTGTACATGCTTACATGCCTACTGTAGGATGCTACAGGTTAGATAGACATGGCTCCAGTGAGACATCCTTGGACATGCTTACAAGCCTACTGTAGGATGCTACAGGTTAGATAGACATGGCTCCAGTGAGACATTCTTGTACATGCTTACACGCCTACTGTAGGATGCTACAGGTTAGATAGACATGGCTCCAGTGAGACATGCTTGGACATGCTTACAAGCCTACTGTAGGATGCTACAGGTTAGATAGACATGGCTCCAGTGAGACATCCTTGGACATGCTTACAAGCCTACTGTAGGATGCTACAGGTTAGATAGACATGGCTCCAGTGAGACATTCTTGTACATGCTTACGCCTACTGTAGGATGCTACAGGTTAGATAGACATGGCTCCAGTGAGACATGCTTGTACATGCTTACAAGCCTACTGTAGGATGCTACAGGTTAGATAGACATGGCTCCAGTGAGACATGCTTGTACATGCTTACAAACCCACTGTAGGATGCTACAGGTTAGATAGACATGGCTCCAGTGAGACATGCTTGTACATGCTTACAAACCCACTGTAGGATGCTACAAGTTAGACAGACATGGCTCCAGTGAGACATGCTTGTACATGCTTACAAGCCTAATGTAGGATGCTACAGGTTAGATAGACATGGCTCCAGTGAGACATGCTTGTACATGCTTACAAGCCTACTGTAGGATGCTACAGGTTAGATAGACGTGGCTCCAGTGAGACATCCTTGTACATGCTTACAAGCCTACTGTAGGATGCTACAGGTTAGATAGACATGGCTCCAGTGAGACATGCTTGTACATGCTTACAAGCCTACTGTAGGATGCTACAGGTTAGATAGACATGGCTCCAGTGAGACATGCTTGTACATGCTTACAAGCCTACTGTAGGATGCTACAGGTTAGATAGACATGGCTAGAGTGAGACATCCTTGTACATGCTTACAAGCCTACTGTAGGATGCTACAGGTTAGATAGACATGGCTCCAGTAAGACATGCTTGTACATGCTTACAAGCCTACTGTAGGATGCTACAGGTTAGATAGACATGGCTAGAGTGAGACATCCTTGTACATGCTTACAAGCCTACTGTAGGATGCTACAGGTTAGATAGACATGGCTCCAGTGAGACATTCTTGTACATGCTTACAAGCCTAGTGTAGGATGCTACAGGTTAGATAGACATGGCTCCAGTGAGACATCCTTGGACATGCTTACAAGCCTAGTGTAGGATGCTACAGGTTAGATAGATATGGCTCCAGTGAGACATCCTTGGACATGCTCACAAGCCTACTGTAGGGTGCTACAGGTTAGATAGACATGGCTCCAGTGAGACATCCTTGTACATGCTTACAAGCCTACTGTAGGATGCTACAGGTTAGATAGGCATGGCTCCAGTGAGACATTCTTGTACATGCTAACAAGCCTACTGCAGGATGCTACAGGTTAGATAGGCATAGCTCCAGTGAGACATGCTTGTATATGCTTACAAGCCTACTGTAGGATGCTACAGGTTAGATAGACATGGCTCCAGTGAGACATGCTTGTACATGCTTACAAGCCTACTGTAGGATGCTACAGGTTAGATAGACATGGCTCCAGTGAGTGAGACATTCTTGTACATGCTTACAAGCCTACTGTAAGATGCTACAGATTAGATAGACATGGCTCCAGTGAGACATCCTTGGACATGCTTACAAGCCTACTGTAGGATGCTACAGGTTAGATAGACATGGCTCCAGTGAGACATCCTTGGACATGCTTACAAGCCTACTGTAGGATGCTACAGGTTAGATAGACATGGCTCCAGTGAGACATCCTTGGACATGCTTACAAGCCTACTGTAGGATGCTACAGGTTAGATAGACATGGCTCCAGTGAGACATTCTTGTACATGCTTACAAGCCTCCTGTAGGATGCTACAGGTTAGATAGACATGGCTCCAGTGAGACATCCTTGGACATGCTTACAAGCCTAGTGTAGGATGCTACAGGTTAGATAGACATGGCTCCAGTGAGACATCCTTGGACATGCTTAAAAATAAAGATAGACTCACTACAATACAACAAGCTTTGACTAAAGAAGCTGATAAACTTCGAGAAACCAAACTTAATAAGATAAAAAGAGATTATTCAGATTTTATTAGCGGCAACATCTTCGTTTGGCCGAAATTCAGCGACCGTGTAACGGAGCCGGCAAAACGTTATCAGAGGTCGTCAGTGACGCGAGAGGAAGCGACGCGTAAGGAAGAACCGTTGGGGAGATCGATGATACAGCCAGTACAACAGAGAAATAACAAAGAGGCATCACCTACCATTCGTTTTACAGGGAAGAGGTAACTAGAGAAAACCGCCATGAATGTTCAGCGGCGGAGAGATGCCGTAAGCACGATGAGAGCATCAGGGAAGGTGAGGGGCTGTGTATGCAGCAACCAGATGGGGAGCATTCCAGCTCCTCGACCCTAGAAAGTGTTACGGCCAATAGCAATATCTCTATGGAACCTCCACGTGAAGGTGATACTACAAATGTCGCTAGGGAGGTATCCAGTCCATGTTTAAAGGGATGATTCTATTATAAATATCAATAACACTGATGTGGTGTCCGACATAAACAGTGAACAAACTCATGATCTGGGAGCTCAAAGACCAACCAAGGAGCGATGCTTTTTGGGATCCCTCCCAGCACCAGTAAGGAAGAAAGGAACTGGGAAAAGATCATTGGCGAGGACAGAATAGTGGACAAGCGAGGAAAACTTTACAATGACTGTTGGTGCTACTCATGGTATTGTATATAATTTATCTAAGATTTTGTTAAACGCAGATGAATTACAAGTCCTTAACAAAGGGTTAACTTTTGTGCCAAGCAGAGCATGTGTATACAGTGATGTTGTTTTTGATCTATTAATGTTTTGTAGAAGTGTTGCATTAAAATTGATGTTTGATAGTCAAATAGGAGAAAAAGTAGAACCTAAAAAACCTAGCAGCTTTGTTCCTAATTTGACACCGTCCCATAATCTCTTCATGAATGGGTGTGAAAAGGATTTGTTTAAATATTTTGAGAATAAGAATACCAGTACTTACTATAATTTGACTATGGCACAAAAACAGGCACTGCAGGGCCTGATGAATAATAAAGAAATAACAATAAAAACAGCAGATAAAGGAGGAGCCATAGTAATTTTAGATACTGAATGGTATGATAAAAATTGAAGGACACTCTGTCCACAGATGGGGCATATGAACGAATTAACCCATTGCAAGTTAAAATAATTATAGAAAAGGTACATAATGCATTAACTGCAATGCTGGATGAAATGAAATTAACTAAAGAGACACATGAGTTTTTGAAAATAGACAAACCAACCACACCCATTTTTAAGGCACTACCAAAGATTCATAAGTCGCTCAGTGACCCACCACTTAGACCCATTGTTTCGGGTAGAGGGTGGGTCACTGAGAATGTTTCTATTTGGTTAGAGTTTGCCTTGAAACCCTATTTAGGGATGATTAACAATATATTGAAGGATACAGGGCATTTTTTTGGAACAGTTAGCTAAAGTGGAGAAGTTTGAGGGCAAGAGACTATTGATGGCCACATTGGATGTCAACAGCTTATTTACGGTCATCGAACATGACTATGGTATAAAAGCAGTTAGTGAGGTTATTGGTAAACTGGGAGCTACTGAACAGATGAAGGCTACTGTAGAAAGCCTGTTGTCATTGGTTCTGTTCAATAATGTTTTCATAGGACCTGGCTCTCTGTATAGACAAGCACGGGGGGGGTAGCCATGGGCACCCCCTGTGCTAACACTTATGCAAACATAGTGCTTTCTAAATGGGAGACCACAGAGATTTTGCACAATCAGGAATGGAACAAACATATAGCCTTATATGCTAGATTTGTAGATGATGTGTTTATTTTGTGGGATGGGGACCAGTCCACTTTTGAAAACTTCCTAGCTTTTCTACATACAACAACTACTTTTTTGACTTTTAGTGCAAAGACATCATGTGATAAGATAGATTTTCTAGATGTCTGCATAGAACAAACTGATAAGGGGTTTACATCAAGACTCTATAGAAAGGATTGTTGGCAAAACACTCTGCTATCCTTTGACAGCATGCATCCGAGACATATATTTCCTAACATCATAAAAAGCCAGATTGGTAGGACATCTAGGATATGTTCTGAGGATGCATGCTGTGAAGAGGAATTGTCTAAACTAGAACAACACCTTACATGCAGAGGCTACAGGAAACCCATGATAGATAATGTTATGGAAAATGGAAAGCAACATGAGGGAACAAGATATAAGCCTTGGTTGAATAGGACCGATAGAGGTAGACAGGAAGAAACTGTGTTTAATAATAAGCAGGAAAGAAAGACGAATCTGTTGTTTACTTATGGAAGTAACATCAAGGACATTTGCCAGATTGTACAGAATAATTGGAATATACTAACTAGTGACATCGGACTGAAAGATATAGTAGGTGAATGTCGAAATTTACTACAGAAGAAACAAGAACTTAAAAGAGTTATTATGTAAGGAGGTACATTACAAAATACTAGAACCAACTTTGAGTGTAGGCACTCACCCATGTGGTAATTGTAAGGCATGCGTGCATATCAGGGGACCGCATGGATTTAAACATCCTGATATAAGTAAAATGTTTTATTTTAAGGGGAGGGCAACATGTAGGACAAAAAACTAGTTTATATGGCAAACTGTGAGAAGTGTGCCTGTTTTTATATTGGAATGACCAATAATATGTTAAAAGTCAGGATTCTTCAACACCTTAGCAGCATTAGGAATTCTGATGTAAGCAATGCACTTTATAGACATATAAGCCTGAACCCCACATAATTTTAAATTTAGATGTATAGTTAATGTTAGGGTTAATGACAGGGGGGGAGATATTAAACACAGGACAGCTCTAGCAGAATCCAAGTGGATTGTTGATTTGAGAGCTCATAGACCACCAGGTCTTAATGATGTATTACCTGTTAAACCCGCCCTACAAAATAGGTGGGTGTTTGTAAGTAAGTGATTGGCTGATATGTATTTTAAATAAAGACTGTTTTAATGCATTGAAATTATATCTGATGAAGGGCTATCCCGAAAGCGCTTACATCTAATAAATGGTGTTTTTACTGGATCTATCTTGGCAGTGTCCTACTACTTATTGTTCTTTGGATATATCTTTTTTAGTATTTGGGACTTCAGCACAACGTTTCTTCTCTGTTTGATGCTACAGGTTAGATAGACGTGGCTCCAGTGAGACATGCTTGTATATGCTTACAAGCCTACTGTAGGATGCTACAGGTTAGATAGACGTGGCTCCAGTGAGACATCCTTGGACATGCTTACAAGCCTACTGTAGGATGCTACAGGTTAGATAGACGTGGCTCCAGTGAGACATCCTTGGACATGCTTACAAGCCTACTGTAGGATGCTACAGGTTAGATAGACGTGGCTCCAGTGAGACATTCTTGGACATGCTTACAAGCCTACTGTAGGATGCTACAGGTTAGATAGACGTGGCTCCAGTGAGACATCCTTGGACATGCTTACAAGCCTACTGTAGGATGCTACAGGTTAGATAGACGTGGCTCCAGTGAGACATCCTTGGACATGCTTACAAGCCTACTGTAGGATGCTACAGGTTAGATAGACGTGGCTCCAGTGAGACATCCTTGGACATGCTTACAAGCCTACTGTAGGATGCTACAGGTTAGATAGACATGGCTCCAGTTAGACATTCTTGTACATGCATACAAGCCTAGTGTAGGATGCTACAGGTTAGATAGACATGGCTCCAGTGAGACATCCTTGGACATCCTTACAAGCCTAGTGTAGGATGCTACAGGTTAGATAGACGTGGCTCCAGTGAGACATCCTTGGACATCCTTACAAGCCTAGTGTAGGATGCTACAGGTTAGATAGACGTGGCTCCAGTGAGACATCCTTGGACATCCTTACAAGCCTAATGTAGGGTGCTACAGGTTAGATAGACGTGGCTCCAGTGAGACATCCTTGTACATGCTTACAAGCCTACTGTAGGGTGCTACAGGTTAGATAGACGTGGCTCCAGTGAGACATCCTTGGACATGCTTACAAGCCTACTGCAGGATGCTACAGGTTAGATAGACGTGGCTCCGGTGAGACATCCTTGGACATGCTTACAAGCCTACTGTAGGATGCTACAGGTTAGATAGACGTGGCTCCGGTGAGACATCCTTGGACATGCTTACAAGCCTACTGTAGGATGCTACAGGTTAGATAGACATGGCTCCAGTGAGACATCCTTGTACATGCTTACAAGCCTAGTGTAGGATGCTACAGGTTAGACAGACATGGCTCCAGTGAGCCATCCTTGGTCATGCTTACAGGCCTAGTGCAGGATGCTACAGGTTAGATAGACATGGCTCCAGTGAGACATTCTTGTACATGCTTACAAGCCTACTGTAGGATGCTACAGGTTAGATAGACATGGCTCCAGTGAGACATTCTTGTACATGCTTACAAGCCTACTGTAGGATGCTACAGGTTAGATAGACATGGCTCCAGTGAGACATCCTTGGACATGCTTACAAGCCTAGTGTAGGATGCTACAGGTTAGATAGACATGGCTCCAGTGAGACATCCTTGTACATGCTTACAAGCCTAGTGTAGGATGCTACAGGTTAGACAGACATGGCTCCAGTGAGACATTCTTGTACATGCTTACAAGCCTAGTGTAGGATGCTACAGGTTAGACAGACATGGCTCCAGTGAGACATCCTTGGTCATGCTTACAGGCCTAGTGCAGGATGCTACAGGTTAGATAGACATGGCTCCAGTGAGACATCCTTGGTCATGCTTACAGGCCTAGTGCAGGATGCTACAGGTTAGACAGACATGCCTCCAGTGAGACATCCTTGGTCATGCTTACAGGCCTAGTGTAGGATGCTACAGGTTAGATAGACATGCCTCCAGTGAGACATCCTTGGTCATGCTTACAAGCCTAGTGTAGGATGCTACAGGTTAGATAGATATGGCTCCAGTGAGACATCCTTGGTCATGCTTACAGGCCTACTGTAGGGTGCTACAGGTTAGATAGACATGGCCCCAGGGGGACATCCCTTGCTCACGCTTACAGGCCTGCTGCCGGATGCTACAGGTTCGCTAGACATGGCCCCAGGGGGACATCCCTTGCTCACGCTTACAGGCCAGCTGCCGGATGCTACAGGTTAAGCTAGACATGGCCCCAGGGGGACATCCCTTGCTCACGCTTACAGGCCAGCTGCCGGATGCTACAGGTTCGCTAGACATGGCCCCAGGGGGACATCCCTTGCTCACGCTTACAGGCCAGCTGCCGGATGCTACAGGTTCGCTAGACATGGCCCCAGGGGGACATCCCTTGCTCACGCTTACAGGCCAGCTGCCGGATGGTACAGGTTCGCTAGACATGGCCCCAGGGGGACATCCCTTGCTCACGCTTACAGGCCTGCTGCCGGATGCTACAGGTTCGACAGACATGGCCCCAGGGGGACATCCCTTGCTCACGCTTACAGGCCTGCTGCCGGATGCTACAGGTTCGACAGACATGGCCCCAGGGGGACATCCCTTGCTAACGCTTACAGGCCTGCTGCCGGATGCTACAGGTTCGCTAGACATGGCCCCAGGGGGACATCCCTTGCTAACGCTTACAGGCCTGCTGCCGGATGCTACAGGTTCGCTAGACATGGCCCCAGGGGGGACATCCCTTGCTCACGCTTACAGGCCTGCTGCCGGATGCTACAGGTTCGACAGACATGGCCCCAGGGGGACATCCCTTGCTCACGCTTACAGGCCTGCTGCCGGATGCTACAGGTTCGACAGACATGGCCCCAGGGGGACATCCCTTGCTCACGCTTACAGGCCTGCTGCCGGATGCTACAGGTTCGGCCGACATGGCCCCAGGGGGACATCCCTTGCTCACGCTTACAGGCCTGCTGCGGATGCTACAGGTTCGCCGACATGGCCCCAGGGGACATCCCTTGCTCACGCTTACAGGCCTGCTGCGGATGCTACAGGTTCGGCCGACATGGCCCCAGGGGACATCCCTTGCTCACGCTTACAGGCCTGCTGCGGATGCTACAGGTTCGGCCGACATGGCCCCAGGGGGACATCCCTTGCTCACGCTTACAGGCCTGCTGCCGGATGCTACAGGTTCGGCCGACATGGCCCCAGGGGGACATCCCTTGCTCACGCTTACAGGCCTGCTGCCGGATGCTACAGGTTCGGCCGACATGGCCCCACGGGGACATCCTTGCTCACGCTTACAGGCCTGCTGCGGATGCTACAGGTTCGCCGACATGGCCCCAGGGGGACATCCCTTGCTCACGCTTACAGGCCTGCTGCCGGATGCTACAGGTTCGGCCGACATGGCCCCAGGGGGACATCCCTTGCTCACGCTTACAGGCCTGCTGCCGGATGCTACAGGTTCGGCCGACATGGCCCCAGGGGGACATCCCTTGCTCACGCTCACGCTACAGGCCTGCTGCCGGATGCTACAGGTTCGACCGACATGGCCCCAGGGGGACATCCCTTGCTCACGCTTACAGGCCTGCTGCCGGATGCTACAGGTTCGACCGACATGGCCCCAGGGGGACATCCCTTGCTCACGCTTACAGGCCTGCTGCGGATGCTACAGGTTCGACCGACATGGCCCCAGGGGACATCCCTTGCTCACGCTTACAGGCCTGCTGCGGATGCTACAGGTTCGACCGACATGGCCCCAGGGGACATCCCTTGCTCACGCTTACAGGCCTGCCGGATGCTACAGGTTCGACCGACATGGCCCCAGGGGCACATCCCTTGCTCACGCTTACAGGCCTGCTGCCGGATGCTACAGGTTCGACCGACATGGCCCCAGGGGGACATCCCTTGCTCACGCTTACAGGCCTGCTGCCGGATGCTACAGATTCGACCGACATGGCCCCAGGGGGACATCCCTTGCTCACCCTTACAGGCCTGCTGCCGGATGCTACAGGTTCGACCGACATGGCCCCAGGGGGACATCCCTTGCTCACCCTTACAGGCCTGCTGCCGGATGCTACAGGTTCGACCGACATGGCCCCAGGGGGGACATCCCTTGCTCACGCTTACAGGCCTGCTGCCGGATGCTACAGGTTCGACCGACATGGCCCCAGGGGGACATCCCTTGCTCACGCTTACAGGCCTGCTGCCGGATGCTACAGGTTCGACCGACATGGCCCCAGGGGGACATCCCTTGCTCACGCTTACAGGCCTGCTGCCGGATGCTACAGGTTCGACCGACATGGCCCCAGGGGGACATCCCTTGCTCACGCTTACAGGCCTGCTGGCGGATGCTACAGGTTCGATGACATGGCCCCAGGGGGACATCCCTTGCTCACGCTTACAGGCCTGCTGGCGGATGCTACAGGTTCGACCGAGATGGCCCCAGGGGGACATCCCTTGCTCACGCTTACAGGCCTGCTGGCGGATGCTACAGGTTCGACCGAGATGGCCCCAGGGGGACATCCCTTGCTCACGCTTACAGGCCTGCTGGCGGATGCTACAGGTTCGACCGAGATGGCCCCAGGGGGACATCCCTTGCTCACGCTTACAGGCCTGCTGGCGGATGCTACAGGTTCGACCGACATGGCCCCAGGGGGACATCCCTTGCTCACGCTTACAGGCCTGCTGCCGGATGCTACAGGTTCGACCGACATGGCCCCAGGGGGACATCCCTTGCTCACGCTTACAGGCCTGCTGCCGGATGCTACAGGTTCGACCGACATGGCCCCAGGGGGACATCCCTTGCTCACGCTTACAGGCCTGCTGCCGGATGCTACAGGTTCGACCGACATGGCCCCAGGGGGACATCCCTTGCTCACGCTTACAGGCCTGCTGCCGGATGCTACAGGTTCGACCGACATGGCCCCAGGGGGACATCCCTTGCTCACGCTTACAGGCCTGCTGCCGGATGCTACAGGTTCGACCGACATGGCCCCAGGGGGACATCCCTTGCTCACGCTTACAGGCCTGCTGCCGGATGCTACAGGTTCGACCGACATGGCCCCAGGGGGGACATCCCTTGCTCACGCTTACAGGCCTGCTGCCGGATGCTACAGGTTCGACCGACATGGCCCCAGGGGGACATCCCTTGCTCACGCTTACAGGCCTGCTGCCGGATGCTACAGGTTCGACCGACATGGCCCCAGGGGGACATCCCTTGCTCACGCTTACAGGCCTGCTGCGGATGCTACAGGTTCACCGCCGACATGGCCCCAGGGGGACATCCCTTGCTCACGCTTACAGGCCTGCTGCCGGATGCTACAGGTTCGACCGACATGGCCCCAGGGGGACATCCCTTGCTCACGCTTACAGGCCTGCTGCCGGATGCTACAGGTTCGACCGACATGGCCCCAGGGGGACATCCCTTGCTCACGCTTACAGGCCTGCTGCCGGATGCTACAGGTTCGACCGACATGGCCCCAGGGGGACATCCCTTGCTCACGCTTACAGGCCTGCTGCCGGATGCTACAGGTTCGACAGACATGGCCCCAGGGAGACATCCCTGCACACGCTTACACGCCTGCTGCCGGATGCTACAGGTTCGACCGACATGGCCCAGGGGGACATCCCTTGCTCACGCTTACAGGCCTGCTGCCGGATGCTACAGGTTACCGACATGGCCCCAGGGGACATCCTTGCTCACGCTTACAGGCCTGCTGCCGGATGCTACAGGTTCGACCGACATGGCCCCAGGGGGACATCCCTTGCTCACGCTTACAGGCCTGCTGCCGGATGCTACAGGTTCGACAGACATGGCCCCAGGGAGACATCCCTGCACACGCTTACACGCCTGCTGCCGGATGCTATGGCCCCAGGGAGACATCCCTGCACACGCTTACACGCCTGCTGCAGGTTCGACAGACATGGCCCCAGGGAGACATCCCTGCACATGCTTACACGCCTGCTGCCGGATGCTACAGGTTCGACAGACATGGCTCCAGTGAGACATCCTTGTACATGCTTACACTCCTACTGTAGGATGCTACAGGTTAGTTGTATGTTTTTATGTATGAGATTATTTTGATTCTCTTTCATTATTTATGTCAAGTTTTGAATTTGGAGTTTATGTTGTAAGAAGAAATAAGTATGACTGATGCATTCAGTGCATTGTTGTGCCATGTTTGGTGCATAACTAGTAGAGTCATATGTTTATACTAGAGTAATGACCACCAGAGTCTTTACAAGTCCAAAATCATGTATAACTTTTAAATATTACTCTAATTCACATTAGTAGGAGGAAAATGGAATTTCATCAACATGGATTTCCTAAAGACTGACTCTAATGTCTGACATTATGGACCAACTGTAGTCTTCGGTGATTTACTAGAAGATGTAAACATTTTATGAGAAGGGTAAATAATATGAGGCAAAATCAGGGATAGTTGAGCATTATGAAATAGGTAATGACCAGCAATGTTGCTTTCTTATTTTTTCAGTCTGATGATTTTTCTTGTGGTATGGGTGGATAGTTATTTCCACAGATTTCCTTATCTGGGTTTAATTTTTAATTTTTTTTTTGGCTGGGTAGTTGTTGCAATCATAAGTTGTATATCAGGTTGTATTGTATTATATTAGTAGGGTGTAGACAGGGGAAGCATTTGTAAGGACAAGGTTATACATATACATGTTATTTGTTTACTGAAGTTTGACTAACAGGAAAGTCTAACTGGGTAGGTGTCTGTTTTTATCTAGATAAAGTTAGGAAGTGAGTGAAAAGGCAAGTAAGGAGGTGTAAGGTATGATTTGGAACCTGCTCATATTTAGGAATATCATTATCCTGAGGTTGAACAAAAACCAAGACAGATTTTGCTAAGAACTATTTCTGAATGGTTTTGAAGGACTGGAGGGAGGGTATTGATCTGATGGATATAGGTAAAGAGTCCCTGGCCTTAGCAACATGGTACAAATGTAGATCAAGCCCTGCAGATTTGATAGGGTTGTGGACAGAAAGGGTTTTCCTCACTGAATGATAATGATGGAGTACGAACATAGTTGTACTGAACCGTATTTAGTGCTACACAAGCAGATTATCGCTGGCTAATGTTGTAGGTGGGAAGCAGCTGTGTATATGTTAGTTGGTGGTTTCTGAAAGGGTCATTTGCTGCAAATGTAGCCACTTGGTTACAGCATTGCTCAAATTTTGCTTTTTATGCTACCTGGAAGTTAATAAGAATGGGTGCTCCATAAACTAGTGAGGGGAGGTGCTAAGTAGTGGAACATATAGCTCTAGTTGTGTTGGTGAGAAAGTTTTTGAATCTGTAAAGCAGTGCAAGTTTTTGTTGATTTTTTTGTACACTTTTGTATGTGCATTTCAAATGTAAGATTTTAGGTTCATAGGTAATGTAAGTACTAGGCTAGCTGCTCTTGCAGGCCATTTTATCTAGCTAATTTCCCTTATCATAGATTAGTACTAGACTAACTGCCCATGAGAGCCATTTTAAGTCTAGCCAATTATCCCTTGTGAGACTCAAACCCTGCATCTTGTGTTTGTAAGGCAAACACCCTAACCATTAGGCCACCCTCCCATCCTTTTTTGTGTTTGAACTATTCTTTCCCACTTTGTTATAGATTGGCCTTACCCATGGTTGATAATTACATATTACTCTAATGAGAATAACTGGGATCATCCCATGGATAATTTTATTGGGCCTATGCATATGTAAGCATTTAGGAGCTGCATCTGCCCATTGGTAGTGCATGGGGCAATTCTGGGGTAAATTTTCTGTTTCCCATCCATATATCTAAGTTGCTCTTGAAAATGGACAAGGATGAGCTGTGTTTCATGTGGATGATGAGTCTGTTCCACAGCGGCAGTATCACCTGCGAGATATACCTGTCCCGCCAAACTGTTAATGTTGCAGGAGAGGTTTAGATACCTAGGCAAAATATTTCTGATGCCATTGGACTTACTGATGTGTATTAAAACCATGAGTAGTAGGTCAGAGGATGTCTTGTATGCCAGCTGAGTATAGTGACAGGGGTTGCATTCAGTCCATGAAGGATGTGTTGTTTAGGCCTTGCATCCTTTCAGTAAGGTATTGTTGTGGGAGCTCCAGTTGTTGCATGTGTCTGAACAGAGGGCATTATGCAATTACTGGCCCAATGAAGGCTGAGTAAAGGGGATCAATGATATCTGTAGATCTAGACACAATCCCTTTGTTTATAATCTGTGCAATATAGAAGGACTTTCTTACAACATCAGACACATGTTGGTCAAAAGTTAAGTCACTGTCCACATAAGTTCCCAAACCCTGAACAACTGGGTCAAGTCTTAGGGGCGAATTGTCAGTGTGGTAATTCCCAGGTATAGATGACTTCCCAAAATATATAGTAATGCAGTTTTGTTATTTACTTTTAGACCATGATTTTGACACCAGTATTCGAGACAAGCCTCCCTGCAGGATGGCCATATCATTTGAGGAGTCAGTGACTTCTCAAAGATTGCACGCATCTGCAAAGTTAGAGGTCATCATCCACTTTCATAAATTATTATTATTTATTATTGTTATTCAGTATTTCTTACAATCATCCCATATCCTGCCTCATTATTTGCTATTAGAAGTGATTAGAAGTGACTTCTGATGGCGTTTTATTAAGTGAGAGGAATTTGAATGTTGTTTTTCATGAGACAGCCCGGAGGGAAATGGTAGTATTTTGGGGGTGGGTGGGTGAGCATGAGTTGTGAGTTAAAAAGCCATGTTTCAGTGTCTGTTACAGCTTCCTGAGTAATTTTTTTGGAGATGTGCCAAGTTATCTGATACACGTATGAGTATGAAGTCATCAGTGTATTGCATTAGGGAAGCCTGTTGTGTAGATTAGTGGAGGGTGCTGGTGTGTTTAGGAGGAGATCAAGGATAGAGCCTCATGTTACACTGGTAATGACTGAGAGGTATGGAGAGAGGGCAGAGTGCCATTTGTACTGACTGATACCTGATGGAAAAGTAGCTTTTTAAACATAGATGGGTGCTCTTTGATAGACCTAATATAGACATTTGAAGTAGAATTTTGGTGTGACAAAGTTTTGAAGGCTTTAGACAAGTATAGAATTAAGGGGGAGACTAGTTTGTCATTAGCTCTTTCTTTATTAACAGTATCATCTATAAGGCGTAGAGGTGAGTGTTTGTTCTATGGGAGGTGTGGAATACACAGTCTGATTCTGAATTTGGGGCAATTGGCCTACTATTCTCCCATGAACCTAAGATCAGTTTAGGTCTAAGGTTAGTGATGTCTGTTGAATTTTCTAATTTGTGTATATAATGTGTGATTGTTTCCAAAGAAAGGGGACATGAGATTCCTAAACTGACATATTTATAAGTAATGAGATGAGATAGGCAATGCTATTGGCTGCTATTTTAAGGCACTAACTTGGAAGGTCATCAGCTGAAGCTGAATATGGCTTGAGTTGTTATCGAAAAGTATTATTCGTAGCACCCACAATAGGGCCAGAATTGATTCCTGCAGCTCATATGGAGTTACATTAATGGGTAGCATATGTAAAAATGACTTTATTTTTTTTTTAATTCGATCCATTGGTCCTACTACTGCTATTGGAACTGTCTCAGCATTTTTTCTCAACATTGCTTTCATTTCTGCATGCAAATCTTGAGATTTTATGACTTTGTGTCTTGCTGTATGTAAAACACTGTAAGGGCAATGTGCAGCAATTTCAATGATCAATGCTACTTTTTTTCTTTTTAATGAACTACTATAACTGGTGTTCCTGCACCTACTTTTTTGGACTGTTGGCAATGGCTGATCCAGTCTGATGCACACTTCATCATTCTCTGTAATACTTTGTGGTTCATGTTCCCAAAGCTTCTCACCTACTTCTGTATTGTGGTGTTCGCACAATGCTCAATGGAACAGTCTTGCTACACTATTGTGTCTTTCAGTGTATAGAGCCTCTGCATGTATCACACCCAGCAACAAGGTATAGGTTCATAGGTTCATACTAGGCTATCTGCCCTGGGGCAATTATAAGCCTAGCTCGATTCTGTATGGCTTACGCCACCCCTTGATTTGAGTATACTGTGCCCTTTTTAAGGTTTAGTTTACTGTGCCTCTGTCTAATAGTGACACGGGAGTAATCCCTGGGACAAACCTACAATCCCCCATCCACTTATCGAGATTCTTCTTGAAGAGATTCAGTGAGGTGCTCTGCCTCACATGAAATGGAATTCTAATCCAGAGCGAAGGGAGCCTCTGGGTTATGAACCTGTCCCTCCAGCAAGTTCTATTTATTTCTGTGCTGAGGTTCAAGTCCCTCAAGCGTGTGGCTCTAAGGGATTTAGATTTACTGAGGTGGAGCATGTCCATTAATTCTGGATTTGACATAGCTTTGTATGTCAGGCATAGATTGCCTCGAAGTAGGCGGTATGCAACTGAGTAGAGCTGGAGTTTTTTAACCGAGCAGCATATGGCATCTGTTTGAGACCCTTGATCCTCTTGGTGAGATACTTTTGGGGTCTTTCTAATTGCTGCAGGTGTCGGGTAAGGTACATCCCAAAAGGGCATTGTATTCTATGATGGGCCTGATGAGGGATGAATAAAGGGACACGATTACCTCTCTTGATCTAGATGTGAAACCCTTCGTGATGAGGTGGGCTATGTAGAAGGTCTTTCTAACCACTTTGGCAATGTGGTTTTCAAAGGAGAGATTGCTATCAACTTGGGTCCCCAGGTCCCTAATAACTTTCTCTGTACTTAATGGGTTTCCGCCTATGTGGTAATTTGTGGGCACATTGTTTTGCCAAAGGGTATGACTATACAATTTTTGGCATTTAGCTTTAAAACATGGCGCTGGCACCAGTTATCTGTCTCTGTGAGACCTTTTTGAAGGATGTTTGTGTCAGCTGGAGAGTTGATTATGGCGCCCAGTTTGCAGTCGTCTGCGAACTTGGTGAGTCATAGTCCTCCCACGTTTGCCTGTACCTCAGCAAAGTATATACCGAACAAGAGTGGTCCCAGGACAGAACCCTGTGGGACGCCACTTGTGACCGGTTTCAAGTCTGACATGGCTCCAGCAACTCTCACTCTGTGGGTTCTGTCTTTGAGCCAGTTTGTGACCCATCTTGTGACAAAGGGGTTTATATTTAAGCTGGATAGCTTATCTATGATGCCCAAGTGGGGTATTGTGTCAAATGCCTTTGCAAGGTCCAGATAGGCTGTGTGGACTACCTTCCCTTCTTCTATGGCTTTGGTGACTGTTTCAAAGAAGTCAACCAGGTTCAAAAGGCAGGATCTGCCCTTGACAAAGCCGAACTGGGTAGGATCTAGTGTCTGTAGGTCCCCAATGTCTTTGTTTATGAGCTCCATGATGATCCTCTCCATAGCCTTGCAGACTAAGCTAGTCAGGCTTATGGGGTGTTAGTTTCCAGGGTCCATAGAGGCTCCACCTTTGTGGAGTGGGACCACTGTTGCTGTACGCCATTCTGTGGGCACATATCCTGTAGTGAGGCTGAGATTGTATAGCTGTTTTACTTGAGGGATTAGTTCCTCTTGTAGTTCATGTAGGACGCAACCTAGGATGCCATCTGGTCCCATGGAAGCAGTGTTTTTTGCTTTGGAGAGGGCAGCCTTCACCTGAGCATCTGAGATGTTTGGGAGGCAGCCCTCTGCAACTCCTTGTAGTTCTTTTTTACAGAACCTACATTTGTCTGCTTCTCACACATGTTCAATGGACTTTGTGAACTAATATGTATGTAAGTCCACCATCTTGGGCTGCTATTATTAACCTTTCATCCCCTGGTTCATAGGATCATAGGAAGTTACCAGGCTATTGGTCCTGAGGCCCTTATAAGCCTAGCCTTGAGTTTCGCGCATGTTTTGACAAGTCAGCACCCAAAGCCCATGTCCAGCAGTGACACAGGTGGAATCCCAGGGGTATATTTTCTGTTTCCCATCCAGTCATCCAGATTGTGCTTGAAAAGGGATATTGAGGTACTCTTCTTGATGTGGAGAGGGAGTCTGTTCCACAGATGGAGGAGTCTCTGGGACACAAATCTCTCCCACCAACAAGTCCTATTGATGTCACAGACCAAGTTGAGATTGCGTGTGTGGGTTACTCGAGTGGAGCTCGACTTGCGGATATGCAACAGTCCCGTCAAGGCAGGGTCTGAGATTGCATTGTATGCCTTGCAGAGGTCACCTCTGAGGAGCCTGTATGAAACTGAGTAGAGGGACAGGGCTTTTAGCCCATTTGTGTAGGGTAGCTGTTTGAGGCCCTGGATTATTCTTGTGAAGAACCTCTGTGGTCTCTGCAGCTGCTACATGCGTTTTGCGAGGTACATGCTGAAGGGGGCATTGTACTCTAATTGGCCTTATAAGGGAAGAATACAGGGATGTTAGGATCCCCTTGTACTTGGAAGAGATACCCTTACTTATGAGGTGCATCATATAGAAAGCTTTACAATGGAAGCAGCATGGTGGTCAAAAGTCAGGGTACTATTAACCTGGGTGCCCAAATCCCTCATGACTGATTGCATGCTTAGGACATTGTTATTAATGTGATAATATGTGGGGACCATACATAGGTCTCAACCTGCTAAGAGGCCAAAGTGGAACACAGACCATAGTAATGTGTGGCAAACCGTCAAAATGTGGAGCACCCTATTTTCACACTGTGCAAAAAATGTACCTCAACCATGACCATGGTCTTTCAGTGAAAATATACGCATGGACACACACACTAACTCACCCTCGTCATACATCTCAGCTGCCCAGAATTTTGCAGAATGTCCAAAATTTTGTCTTATGTTTTTGATGTGATCCTCATAAAATATGTAGTCTTCTGGCCAATCAGGGGAATGAAATAATAAGATAATGACAGAATAGGGGCATTTCCACATACATGGACAGCCTATTTCAGAAAATGGGAATTCTGAGAGATATATAGCTGTCTGTCCGATGTGTACTGTTTGTGTTGCAAACAACAAGTTCTTTAGATCTAGTACTTATTTTGCTGATTGTTTAGTGGATGCGGAAAAGATTCATCAAAGTGGGGATCCAGTTTTGTTTTTGTGTTTGGAGATTGTTACAGCAGGTAACTATATTTTTTGTTTTGCTATGACCATTCATTTATTACCTTTTTAAGTGTGTGTGTGTGTGTGTGTGTGTGTGTGTGTGTGTGTGTGTGTACGTGCGTGCACGTGCATTCGCATGTCTGTGTGTGTGTGTGTGTGTGTGTGTGTGTTTTTGGGGGGTGTCTGAGAGGTCTGTAGTTTTACTTAGCCTGCAGGCATTGACAGTATATTGCAGTAGGGTTTATGATTAAAAAATAAAAAAAAATATCAGACATTTAGCCACAGTGGCTGAGCTAGGAGGAGGTAGAAAGTCAACTAAAAGTTGGGCTTTGCTTTTAGCTCTACAAAAATAAAATACTTACATAACATCCTTTCAGCTAAAGCTACTTGATTGTATGTAGATATTTATTTTTTCATTCCTGTTTCCAGGTACCCTTCTATCTGTATGTATATTAGTATTGAACAGTAGTGGTGCTTGCAGCAGAGCAGATTTCTAACCCTGTAAATGGATTGGAATATGCTACAGACTACTATACCAAGTTAAGTATTTCATGAGCATGTTTTGTGAGTGACGACTAAAGTGCACCGCTGTACCCAATAACAAAAAAATCTAGCTGCTTAGTGAGATTGCACCATGAAAGACAACACAATTAAGAATGAGTAACCATATTGCGGAGCCCTTGCAAAACTTGTGAAGTAGACGTAAAAGTGTATCCTGTTTTGTACCACTGGCTCTGAAAGGGTAGATCTCACGAACAGTTATTTGATTGGTTCATATACTGTGGTAGTGATTGATTGTAATTGCAGAATATGAGCCAATCAAAAACTGTGTAGCACAACCAATGCTGTTCAGTGCAGAACAGTGACATACCTATTTGATTGATTTGTATACCGTGATGTTGATTGGCAGTAATTGAAATATACAAACCAATGAAAACCTGTGTTGTGGAGCCGAAGCTGTTCAGTGTGGAACAGCGGAACAGTGGCTTCACTTATCGTTGAATGCAGAGCATTCTGCATAATCCAGAGAACTTGGCTGCCCAGGTGGGGTCATCACTCTCCCCAAAGGGGATGATGATGCAAATTTTGGCATTCAGCTTGAGGCCATGTTTCTGGAACCAGTCATTTGTTTGGCTGAGACCCACTTGGGAATTGATGACCACACCCAGCTTGAAGTCATCTGCAAACTTGGTCAGCCATACCACATTGGTTTTGGCCTGCACCTCAGAGAAGTCTATCCCGAATAACAGAGGCCCCAAGACTGATCCCTGTGGTATGCCGATCATTACGGTTCTTCTGCTTGAGTTGGCTTCCCCTATTTTGATTAGGTGGATTCCATCAGTGAGTCAGTTTGCTACCCATTTAGGACTACTGTAACCCAGTATTCTCCCTAGCGCGTGCTGTAACTGTGTATTGCTGTAGTGTGATAAACTAGTTAGGTAGGGGTTCTATTCCAAGAGATAACAACTCTGTGTGTGTGTGTGTGTGTGTGTCTCTGTCTGCCTAAGACAAGAACAATGCTTTTTAGAGTATGCACACTCTGTACAATTTACATGACCACCATTGGCAATCCTACTGATGTCACCCACCTAGGAATACACCTCTAGGACTACTGTAACCCAGTATTCTCCATAGCGCGTGCTATAACTGCGTATTGCTATAGTGTGATACACTAGTTAGGAAGGGGTTCTATTCCACGGGATGGCAGGTTTGTGTGTCTGACTGTCAGAGCCTGTGTGGAGGTGGCCGTGAGAGTCTAGCCACTGGACATGTTGTGGAGCGGATTTTGTAGTTTTCCTATATGGTGTCCGTCTTGTATGTCACAATGTCCACCTCATGAAGAGTACAGATGTCAGTCAGCCACATAACTGTATTGGCAAGCCATACTCCTACATCTGACAAAAGGCCTGGTGAATAAAGTATGCAACCCTACTATTAACCGGAATACATCATGAACCTATGGGTCATACACAAACACACTTATAGGTTCATAGGTAAGTACTAGGCTATCTGCCCATGGGCATTTATAAGCCTAGCCTCAGAGTGATGGCTTTCACCTCCCCATTAGATTAGTAACCTGGGCCTCTGTCAACAGGGCTCCTGAAGTGATCCCAGGGTAGAACTTACGATTACCCATCCACTCATCAAGATTTCTCTTGAAGAGGGTCATAGAGGAGCTCTGTCGAATATGGATTGGGATTCTATTCCAGAGTGAGGAGAGTCACTGGGACAGGAATCTATCCCTCCAGCATGTCCTGTTTATTGTTGTACATAGGTTCAAGGTTGCTAGAAAGAGTGGTTCTGAGGGATCTAGTTTTTTTTTGAGGTGAAGCATGTCCATTAGTTCAGGGTTAGACATGGCCCTATAGGTGAGGCATAGGTCACCTCTGAGCAAACGGTAAGCGACTGAGAAGAGCTGGAGCTTTTTTAGTCATGCTTCATAGGGTAATTGTTTAAGGCCCTCAATCCTCTTAGTGAGGTACTTCTGTGGTCTTTCTAGTTGTTGCAGGTGTCTAGTGAGCTACATCCCAAATGGGGCATTGTACTCTATTATGGGCCTAATGAGTGAGGAGTAAAGGGGCAAAATCACCTCCTTAGATCTGGATGAGAAACCCTTTGTGATAAGGTGTGCCACATAGAAGGATTTCCTGACCGTTTTGGCTATGTGGTTATCAAAGGAGA
The DNA here is from genome assembly GCF_019279795.1 of Protopterus annectens. NCBI lineage: Eukaryota > Metazoa > Chordata > Ceratodontiformes > Protopteridae > Protopterus > Protopterus annectens. Next base: position 1,926,756,489 of record NC_056731.1, on the reverse strand, counting down.
GCATGCTATCTACTTGGGTACCCAGGTCCCTAATTATTTATTCTGTACTTAGTGGATTCCCATCTATGTGGTAGTTTGTAGGTACTTTGTTTTTACCAAATGTAATTACTATGCATTTTTTGGCATTTAGCTTGAGGCCGTGACTTTGACACCAGGTGTTTGTCTCTGTGAGACCCTTTTGCAGGATGTCTGTGTCAGCTGGAGAGTCAATTATTGCACCCACTTTACAGTCATCTGTGAACTTGGTTAGCCACAGTCCCTCTGCCTTTGCCTGCACTTTGGAGAAATATATACTGAACAGGAGGGGTCCCAGGACTGAGCCCTGTGGGACTCCGCTTGTGACTGGTTTAGAGTCAGGCATGGCGCCTGCCACTCTTACCGTGTGGGTTCTGTCTGAGAGCCAATTGGCAACCCATCTCGTGACATGGGGGTTGATATTTAAGCTGGTGAGTTTGTCTATGATTCCTGAGTGTGGGATGGTGTCGAATGCCTTAGCGAGGTCCAGATATGCTGTGTGGACCACCTTCCCTTCATCTATGGCCTTGGTTACTGTTTTGAAGAAGTCAACCAAGTTCAGGAGGCAAGATCTGCCTTTAACAAAGCCAAACTGGGTCGGGTCCAGTGTCTGGAGGTTCCCAATGTCCCTGTTAATGAGCTCCATGATAATGCGTTCCATGGCTTTGCAGACTAAGCTAGTCAAGCTTATAGGGCGATAGTTCCCAGGGTCAGTTGTGGCACCACTTTTGTGGAGTGGCACGACTGTTGCTGTACGTCATTCTTTGGGTACACAGCCTGTAGAGAGGCTGAGTTTGAATAGTGATTTGAGATGGGGGGTTAGTTCATTTTGAAGCTTGTGTAAGACATAACCTGGGATAGCATCTGGTCCCACTGATGCTGTGTTTTTGGCCTTTGCAAGGGCTGTCTTTACTTGTGTGTCTGAGATATCTGGAGCGCTACATTCTTCTGGGATGGGTGTTAGCCCCTTTGATGGAGAGGGGGGGTGAAGTTTGCACTGAACTTGTCAGCCAGGATGTTGGCAATGTTGGTTGGTTCAGTGTATTTATGGCCATTATGCACTAGCTCAGAGCATATCAGAGTTTGCCCCTAGACTCTTGACATAGTTAAAGAAGGCCTTGTGGTTATCCATAGAGTCACTGGCTATTTTTCTTTCGAAGTTGGACTTGGATGATTTAATGAGGGAGCGCAGTTTTTTACTGATGTTAATCAGAGATGCCTTCTTATTTTGGGATTTTTTTTCTATCTTGCAGGAGTTTCCTCCTTATGTTGTAAAGTTTATTTTTGGCCGGGGTGCACCAGACAGGCTTCCTCTTTTTTGAGGAGTTGGTCTTGGTTTTACTTGGGATGGCTCGGTCAATGCATTCTTGACGATGTTCATAGAATGCACTTGTAAAGGATTCTGCTGTTGGGTCATCATTTTCCATTTGATTGGGAGCTTTGAAACTTCCCACCTCAGTCTTGAGGAGTGTGAAGTTGGGTTTAGAGAAGTTTTTTACCTTGATTTCCTTGACTGGGGGGGGGGGGGGTCGGGATGTGGATGTCCAGTGTGATTAGTTTGTGAGCTGATCTTACCAATGACGAGTTCACCTCAGGTGTGGAACATAGGTTCCCCATGTTGGTGATGACCAGGTCCAGTATGTTGTCACCTCTTGTGGGAGTGGTGACCAGCTGTTCAAGGGTGTTTGAGTTTATAAACTCAAGGAAGCATTGGGCTGGGGTGTTTGAGCTTGAGTAGTTTTCCCAGTCAATGTTTGGATAGTTGAAGTCACCCAGCAGCATGGTGTTGGGTAGAATCTTCATACTTTCTAATGTTCTCAGGAATGCTACATGAGGGTCCTGAGACAAGGTGGGAGATCTGTAGCAAGGTATAAATTGAACAGTCAATTTACTTGCTGTCAATTGCACTTGGATGGTCTCAGATTCCGCGTGCTGTGCTACTAACCTGGAAGTGTGGGTGTTCTTGATGAATATGGACACATCCCCTGCTTTTGTGTTCCGGTCCTGGTTTTGGGACCTAAAGGTATGGTAGGAGTTGTAGTCTGGTAGTGCTGGGGTGCTCTCTGGAGCCTTGAACCAGGTTTCTGTCACTGCACATACGTCGATTTCTTCCATACTAAGGACAGCCTTGAGTGCATGCATTTTGAGGTTTAGACTTCTGGTGTTGAGCAGCATTACCCTCAGTTTTAGTTTATTATTGTTGTTTATGGAGGTGGGTTTGTCTTTTGAGCCTTCCCTAAAAAAGGCAGTATTAGGGCGGCAGGAGTCTTGGCCAGTATTCGAAAGCCCATGGGCGACAGGTGCAAGCCTTCTCTGGTGAAGCAACGTGGCTTGTCAAGCATGTCATCCCAGGCCGACAAGTACTGGATCCTCTGTGAATGACACCAGTAATTTAACCAGTTGTTGAAACTGATCATTTTTCTTCGTATGCTGGCATCATTTTGGGTGAGGGCAGGATGGTACTCAGAGTCAGAGTCATACCAGCCTGGGCTACATGCTCAGAGAGCTCCTCCATGTCTCTTTTCATGTAGTCCAGGGAGGTACGTCTCCGGTCATTTACGCCAACATGTACAATGACAGAGTCATATTTGTACTTGTTGTGGAGTGCCTAGAGAATATCCCGCTATGTTGCTAATACCCTGCACATTGATGACAGATACTAGGCATGGTGTAATTGCAGTTGGCTGCAGAGGGCATGGCACCCTGTGCAGCAGTACAATAGACGAATAATTGCAGACAATGTGCCTTCACTATGTTCCCCACTAGATGCCTGCAACATATGTGGTGCCATCAAATGTGATCCACAGAGGCCATACAATGGCTTACACATATGCCCTGTATGGACTGATGCCACTGACACCAGAGAATACCTGTATCATGCTATCAGTGCAGGTGCAGGGTCAACCTGCTGACTATAAGCAGGTTCTGCCACACCAGGCCAGTATTGGCATATCAGAGGATAACAGTCTGTGTACACAACATGTGCCAGCCAAACCAGGTACACCTGTACATGTCACTGTACATTATTGTGGGACATGCACATCTCAGGCAATGTCCATGTCAAGGACTATAAAACACAGACATGGCATGCATTGCAAAGCTATGGCCATACACAATGGTAACTAGGATGTCAGGGCAATTCATACAATACCCATCTGTGTGGGACATTGCAGACACTAAACACATGTACCACGCTGCACACCATTGTTGGGTGGCATGATGCCAAGGATTACCCCTCACTCAGCCTTGTACAGCCATCTTGCACAGCCAACCACTACACACCCATGAAGCAATGCACACATGCATGTCAGTACTGGCACCTTGTGTCTGCATGTGGGGTATGATGCTCCCAACCACAGTCACTCCCAGTATAACTCCCATTGACCTACCGACAGATGTCACACACATTCACATACACTAGCCCATAGAACCTCTGGATATCCAGTGGTGCATGTAGTACCTGTGCATTACTGCAGTGTGGCAAACTAAGGAGTGTATTTGTGGGCCTGGCAAAGAGTGTCAATGTGAGTCCATTAGAGAGTGTGGTTGTGTTGACAATGACATCTGTTCATGCGGACAGCCATGTGTGCTACACCTAGAGTATGTCTACTATATCTCTGTTGCAGATGTCGCTCACCAGCACACATATATGTTCTTACAGCACACCAACATGTCAGCTTTGTGGCACATGGAGTAACTGCATGCACTTGTAATAGTAATGACTGGACAGATACATGCTAAAGGGGGCATAATATTCAGTGACTGTTTTAATGAGGGCTGAGTAAAGGGGGGACAATGACATCCCTAGATCTACACATCCCTTGGTTTATAACCTGTGCAATTTTGAAGGACTTTCTTACAACATCAGACTCATGTTGCTCAACAGTTTATGTTTTTATCCACATAAGTTCTCAAATCCCAAACAAATGGGTCAAGTCCTAGGGAAGGATCCTGGCACCAGACAAGCAACTATCAATCTTTCCTTGCTCAGTCTGGTAAGACGTACTTCTGTATGTATTACAATTGAGTCACCTATAACAAGAATGTTTGGTTGGGTCAATGCCTACCTTACAGACTCAGCATCTGTGACTTTGGGACTCCTTGTGTTTTGAGGTTTTGGCAAGTTAATCTTTAGAACCTCAGCATTTAATGGATTATGTGAATTGTAATTGTCTTTGACAGGTGTGACGTGTTGGTGTACTGCTGAAGATTTTGGTGTCCGAGTTTATTGCGTGTGAGATTTTTCCTCCAAGGATATTATATATGTACATCTCTCGCACATTGTGTTATGCTTTTTGAGTAATAGATAATAGTCATAGATCATGATACATTTCTTACACTGTCTCAAGATAGCCATTTAAATTCAGCTGTCTCGATAAGTTGTAGGGATTGCTAGCCCATAATACTGAAAAGGATGACTCTGGGGGCAGGGGTAGCTATAACTGCTTGGAGTTTAGTTTTCAAATGTCATTGTGGACTTGCTAGTGAGTATTTAAATTGCAATACAAAATAACTAGGCTGGAAACCTTCCTCTGCCACCAGCAAGAACCAATAAACTAATTTTAGTGAACTAATTATAGAAAAATATACTCGCTAATGTGATACTACAATCACTGCAAATAATACACTCAGTATTAAGCAATATTATCAAAGATCTTTTAACCTGGTGAGTAGTTTAAGTGGAGGGACTTTGCAAATTGATACTTATGTGCTTATTGTCATCAGCCAATAAATGAGGACATGGTAAAAACACGTACTTGCCTTTCTCTGTGTAGTAGAAGCATTAAGAAATAGTTTATAAAGGTTCGACAAATTTTTCTTAGCTTTGACGTGTTGGGCTGTTTCCATAGTATCCAGGTTTCTTCACTTAGTTTTAATAAAGACTTAAGGGAAGCAATTATTTGTAGTGTTTGCAGAAGGGCTGTAAGTATCAGGGGTGATATGTCTTGGTCTTTTGTGTTGAACATTTGGTGACCAGTCTAATTGAGTGAATGAGTAATATATCCAGTTTGGCAATGTGTATTCTGGTTTTAGGCCCAAAACATATTATGTCGGTGTAGTGATGGTTTATCGATCTTTGAATTTTAAAAAGAATTGCGCAGTGGTCACTTAATGAGGGGTAAGAATGGTAATGTCAGTAACATGGTGTGGACTATTGGCTACTACTAAAGAAGGGTATGCTTATCAGAAATGAACTTGGGATTAATGATTTCTGTAACGATTTGGTGCAGGTCTACATCAAGTCAACCAGTCATATGTGCTTAGGCTCCTGTTGACTAGCAGGTTATTGTTGAAACATTCCATGATGTTAGTATCAGTGCCAGTGCTCAAAAGGTATCCCAATTGCCTTTGATGCTGGAAGATCAGAAGACTTTGTGTTCTACTCCCACCTCAGTTGAACAGATTAAATTTCAGATTACTGACACTGCAATGCAGCAGTAGAGTGATGCTGCACCCTTGAATGTGTAATGCCCTTTAGATGAAATGTTAAACTGGTATGCTACCTGCTTGAGTTGGTGGTAGCTCAGGTGGATGTAAGACACCTGTGGCACTTACCAAAAAGAGTAGCGGAGGTTATCTGATGCACTGTTGAAATTTCTCTTGGTAGTATGGATAACAGTTTGGGTCTCCTTTGAAAAGAGGTTACTTGCTTACTGGAATTAAATAATCATGCTTTTGTTGGAAGGATTGCTATACTAATGGATTTGTGTACCCATCATGCCATTGTGTGAGAAGTTGGAAGAAGCACTCATTATGTCGTTGCATGGGTAGTCAAAGGGAAGAGTTATGTAACTGCTAAGTTTAGGTCTAGGGTGTTATATAGTGAGATTTTAAGATCTAACCAGTTGGTGTCATATCTTTTACAGTGGTCAGTTTGTAACTGTAACTGTGGGACAAAAATGATTTGAAAAAGATCAAGACTACCTCTGCCATTTTAGTTGCTGATCTATGATTTAACTTGTATCCAAGGATCTGAAAGTGTATGAGTGGGGTAGAATCATTTTATCAAGGATTCTGTGATAGCAACAGTGTTAGGGAGTGGCATATTAAAAAAGGTGCCCAGTCATTCTAGTTTGTTGTTGATGTTGTCTGCATTAATAGAAGTCAGCATTTGAAAGAGGTCTGGGGGGAGAAGGGGAAGGTATGGGCCTCAGTTGTGGTGGTTGGTGCTGGGTTGTGCCCATTATTTCTTAATAGCATCAGTAGAGTAAAAACAGGAAAGAACTTAGAGGACCATTTGTCTTGAAGACAGTCACGATTTTTTTTTTTTTGGCTGGGTGATGATTGGAAAAGAATGGTGAATGGTTCCAGCTGAGGTGGGTGTACTAGCAGATGGGAATTTGTGGATGTCGATTATCATGTCATGGTTATAGGAACTTATGTTTTTGAATACTTATTTCCTTTATATTGTAATGGGCTAGTGGGAGATCAAAGATATATTTATGTTTGGTTGTATGAGACCTGACTGAAGGGAGGGAAAAGGTTGTGACAAACTATATATGAATTTTAAGTATTTCTGACAATGAGCTATGAAGTTTTGCCAGTCTTTTATAAAATAAATGTAAAATAAGTATGCTTTGAAATGTAAGGCTAGTCTGTTTGGTTTGTAATATTAGTAAGTAAATAATGATGAGCTAGAAGGAGCAGTGGAATACGGTAGTACAACTGGATTATTATGCTGAATACTGCAGCATGTGTTTTAATTGTTTCTGTGTATGCAATAGCATGGATTCTAATTGTCTTGGTATATGTCTTTAAGAGGATTGAAGGCTGCACAAAAGGGGGTGTGGAGGAGTTGGAATACATTGGTGAATCTCTGGGGTGGTTAGGAATTAGTGGGCAAGTCTAAAGCATTAGCTGTACTCAAACAGTCTGTGTCCGTTTAGTGTACACATGGGCCTTAGAAGAGAAACTTTGGAAAACTATAGGATAATAGAAGTTATTAGGCTATTGGCCCTGAGGCTCATACAAGCCTAATTGAGAATTTAGCCCATGTTCTGACAAGTTAGCTCCTGATGCCCCTGTCCAGTAGGGACACAGGTAGAATGCCAGGGGTGTATTTTCTGTTCCCCTATCCAATTATCCTGGTTGCACTTAAAAAGGGTTAATGAGGTGCTCTGTTTGATGTAGAGAGAGTGTGTATTCCATAGAAGGGGGAGTCTCTGGGACACAAATGTGTCCCGCCATCAAGTCCTATTGATGTTACAGACCAAGTTGAGGTCACGCATGTGGGTGCATAGGAGAGGAAGAAGGAGAAAGCAGTTTTTTTAGTGTTCTACAAACAGTATAGAGTTACATGAAGCTTACCACATGGCAAAGACTGTCTCATTGGTTGGGGGGGGGGTTAGAAATAGCAAGAAATGCCACTCTCCATGCTCAGATGTACAGCTGAAAGAACCATCCATTACATTTACAATGCCATTACATGTTTTAACTCACTAACACCTAAGTGCTGTGGAATGTCACACCTCTAGCAGTCTACACCCATCTTGCATTCCAAAGCATTTTCTGAAAAATAAATCTTAAAAAGCATTAGATAAACAAATGTAAATATTTTGTGAATTATAAAGGCTATAAAAACTGTAGAAACAGAACTGTTATCAGTAAGAAGTATTCTTTACAAAAATAATTGTAATTTCATAGTCTTCCCATATATATTGTATTACAGTACATACAAAGCCAAAATTATATATTTGCTATACTTTCATAAACAAATTGACATATCTTGGAAACTGCACAGACTAGTTATATAGTGTATGTTAGCCAGACATAAGCTTTCATATAACAAGAAATTCCTCTAGCATTGCAAGTTTATTAAGATATTTACAGAAATATCAAATATATCCTTATTTGTATAATTGACAATATAAATGCCAATAGATGTTGTATTAGATATATAAATAATTTACAATGCAACCTGATGTCATGTGACACTTTGTAAGTCACTTGTTTTCGGAAGTATTAAGTAAATATGGAAATATTATTTTCATAATTACTAACAAATGACTGCGATACCTCAGGTACAATGTGGTATAAAAGGACATGGATAGTGAATTTTCAGGCATATCACACCATACCCCTCAATGTCATGTAGGGCTCTCAGGAATGAAAATATGAATAATAAGTGACAGTTAATTTCTCTGCTGTAATACATCATAGATTAAAAATCTTGGTGTCATTTTGTCGATAACTACATGTCCTTTCTAATACAGTCTATTATTAGTAGTCAGTTAAGGAAGATACTCCAAAAATGGTCTGCATGTCATAAGGAGCTGTAGGAGTGAACTGGAGGCATGCAAAAATGGATGTATAGACTTTTTCAGAATGGCAGTTCGGAGATGAGACAGGTGGTGTTGAGCACAGTTATTGTTTTTCACAGAGGAATACAAACTGGACAGAAATTCTACAGAGCAGAATACCAGTAAAGTTAGGACAAAAAAAAAAGGCAGTAACAGGAGGGTACAATGTATTTCTCAGTGTAGTTAAACTCTAGTTGTATAGGAAATCAGCATACAATGGCCAAATCTCAAATGTTACGTGAGAAACAGAATTGCACATCTAATAATCTGCTAGTTAAATCACTGAAAAAGCAACCTAGAACCTGCCTTACTGTACTAATCATGCAATGAATTGAGAAAAGAGAATAGTTATACAGACGTTCAGATCACAAGTGATGACCGACATTAAAATACAGTTCCCACATGAGTACTGCACAATAGACTTAACCCAAAGCTCTAATTCATATAAGCCAAATGAGTACTGCTGTCTAACTGCATCAAAGACCTATGTGGAATCACTTAAAACAAAAGTTTTAATTGACACAAGCCAAATGACTATAGTTTCTCATTTCATCAAATGCAAGTAGCCTGTTTAAAATGAATACAATTACGTATAGGGTTAGTGAGGCTGATTGAGTTTTGCTGATGTAAGCCCCTTATCAAATGGGAATGAAAGCAGCAGACGTACTGTGATATTGTTGGCTACGTGAAAAGACCGCTAGGTTACAGAGTAAATACAGTTACATGTATGTGAGTGGGAGACTGTTGCAATAACATAGATGGTTTTAAAAATTGCTTGCATGTAAAGCTTAAATCAGATGAGCAATCCAGTGAAGATTACATGTCCCTTTTTAGCAGGATTCTGTCAATCTGCATCTGCACAATATCTTCACTCACTTTTTTTTTTTGATGTGGAAATCAAAATAAAATAGAATTACTGACATTTTGTAAAACTGTATCATAGGTTGCAAAAGAGTACAATCAGTGTGCAACAGTTGCTAATTGAATGCAGCCTGCTGTGTAGTACTTCAGATAACCACTGTCATGGCAACCCAGTACTATAAAATACTGACTCATGTGGGCGTTGTCCCTTAACCTTTCCAGTATGGAGGACAACCTTCCTGTATGTGGGCAACAGCGCTACAGACAGCAGTTTGCAATAACTCTTACAGCAGGAATTGCAGAGGCCAATTACACATTCGTATGGGGTTCCAGACCTACAGACAGAGTGAGCAGTGTTCATATGTGCATTGTATATTGCTGGTCTTGCAGTGTTTGAGTGTACATAGTTGTTTAGGATGGAATGCAGTCTGTCTGCATAGCTCTCAACAGTGGGCCTATCCACAAGATGGCCAGTGGATTGTGTGGTTGGTTTGGTCTGTGCAGTACACACACTGTACTGTGTCTGTTGCGTGCTATCAGTACATAGCTACATCCATTTGTGTTTCTGATGTCGTATTCCTGCATAAGGGTATGTTGCAACAAATCTTGTAACACCAGCAATGTCCAGGATGTGTAAGAGCAATATTGCAAGTATGGCCCTGTGTGCCTGCCTCTGGCCTCCACATATATGGTAGGCTTTGTCCTGCTGTATTACAGTTAGGGGTTGTTGGGTAATGGCCTATCATTATTTACTGCTAGCATTCCTGCTACCATCTCAGTCATATCGTGGACTCCCACAAAATATGTTGGTCAGCGTCCATACATCTGACCGATACATTGACATTACCATAACTATTACATTCCCCCCTAGGGTTGACTACAGGGTGTAATTGGAGGCTGCTGAAATACATCAGTAATTGTTGATTGTTACCTATCTTGAAGGCAAATCCTTTGTCTACTGCTGTACTAACTGAAGGCCTTGGCCTGGACAGCATAGTATGTTACATATCCACATTGCTTGCATCTACTGTTTTGTGTGGGCCTTGCATTCATCGCTGATTACATATGTCAGACTTCATGTGCTGTAAGTAATGGCATACATTATTGTATAGTAATCAATAAAGGTTTTCTGTGTATACATACCTGTGTGTCATGTCATGCCCTTTGAACTGTGAGTGGGTATATGTTTAATGTAAGTATTCACATTTGTGGGACTGATTGCCACACTGCACATTTCACAGGTACCAGTTACAGGGTTTGTGACTGAGGGATATACTTTGCACTCAGTACTTCCACACTACTCCTACATATGTATGGCTACTAATACCTTTTGTCTGTGTATATACCTATATATATATATATATATATATATATATATATATATATATATATATATATATATATATATATATATATTCAGATATATATATTATATATATATGTATATATATACATACATACACACATATATATATATATATATTTGTATATAAATGAACATATGTGTCAATGTATAGATGTGTGTGCACATCTAAACCACTGTGATATGTACCCCTTCCACATTGTACATTCTCTACTTTAGAATGACTTTTCTGCATGTTATGTTACAGATATCACCCTGACATTTATAGGTGAATTGGCTTACTGTGAAAGCATTGTGGCTGTGTCGTGGGGGGTCCTGTAGCCAAAATATGCATGTACTGGGTATTGGATTGCACAGCATATCCATTAGGGCTGTGGAGGGGGGGTAACATAGCACTAATTACCAGGTAACCCTCATTTGAGCCCCACCCCCATTAACAGTGAATATGGTCCATTATGTTGTAGTGAGTGGTTCAGGTGTTTGTTCCCATGTAGTAATGCTATACACAGTTCTATCTGTATCTATACTTATATACATCTAGAAATCTTTATATATATATATATATATTTGTGGATATATATATGTGTGTGTATGTGTATGTATATATATATATATATATATATATATGTATATATACATATCGCTGTCTATCTGTCTACATTTTCAGATATATATCTGTCCATATGTCCATGCATGTTCGATTCATATTTTTGGCCTGTACCTCATTCTGTTGGCAATTGACATGGATGATCACAGGACTGTAGTCAGTAGCTCGTGCCAACACTTTTGTATTTCAGACTTCATCTCCTTCAGCATATGTGTTCTAATACATATCACTGTGTGACTAGCAACATTTTAGGTGTCTTAGAGCAGTATTTGACATATATCCCTCTTGTACCCACATTTTGACACAATAGAAAAAGGCAGACTAGGATTACCAAATTTGAGGGGATAACACAGTTAAGGCTCTTATACATAGCACAAGCAGAAAACTATAATTCAAAGTGGAAAGGAATGATGATGATACAAATAAGGAGAGGTTGGGATTTTGGATGCAGACTCTTAAGGAGAACAATAAAAATTGTACAGAGTATTATATTCGTAAAATAGCAGGGCATATTCTAAGAACTAAACCAGCATGAGAATGGAGAAAAGAGATTCTGCTGGGCTAAGGACAAGGGTAATAGGCAAGAGGAGGCTGGAATTTATTGGAGAAGACTAGCAAAGGAACAAAGGTATTGGAAGCAAGTAATTAGAAAGGGAAAGGTAATAGAATGGGAAGAGGACAATAATTTATTTGGACTGCAGGTTAGAGATTGCCTTTCCTATCAAAGATTGATATCGGAGTATAGGCAGAGAGAGAGAAATAGGTGACCCTAAATAAAAGACCAGCACTGGTAGCTTTTTAATAGAATCTAGAACATAAGCTGCCATTAAAAAAGTAATAATTAGTAGAGCATCCAAAATATTGCATGATAATTATAAAAATCAATCATAGGATCTTAGAAAAGATTGGGAATAGAGCTTGGATAAGCAATTCACAAAGAAACAATGGGGATATATGTATATCTCCCAAATATGCAACAAAGCCTTGAAGATTTAGGGTCTTTGCCTAGAAGTGTTTGCATAGGTATTTTTATACCTCAAGTAGACGCCAAAGAATTTTTCCTCAGGTAGATAGCAAATGTTGGTGGTGTGACGGCCAAGAAAGAGGTGGCTAGGAACATATATTTTAGGGATTCCTTGTGGACTGCTCTGTCTGAGATGTTGGGTGAGTGGATTGGATTGGATTGACTGACTGGGGAGATGATTTTGTTTAGCTATGATAAAGTCGGAATTGCCTAGACATACTAAAGCCTTGTTGAGTCTAATTATGTTGGCTGCCAAAAAAACAATTACAAGACAATGGAAATCAAAGTCTAGACCAACTTTACTAGAAGTAGTGAATATAGTAACATATAACTGTAAGATTGTTTATGTCATACATGAGAATTTTTATAAAGACATTTATTGAAAAAATTTCAGCTCTAACTTCACCCCCCCCAAGTATTCTGAGATACAGTTACCTGCATCTACCAGTTCCAGTCTTCTACAAATGTGTTTTCAAGGCACAATCTAAGGCCAAGAACAGTACGTTTATGGGGACTGGATAACATACCAGGCTACGTACCAGTTGTTAAATGTGAGTTTTCAGACCCCCTACAGAAACTATTTAATATTGGCATTGAAACAGGAGTTGTGCCAGATGAATGGAGGATAACAGCAGCCATTCCCTTGCACAAAGGAGTGACTTCAGCTGACCTGGATAATTGTAGACCAATAAGCCTGACCAGTCTCTTCTATAATGCTATATAATTAATCATTATGGAATTTATAAAGAGGGTTATAGGTAGCCTTCAGGCTCTTAACCCAGCCAAGTATGGATTTGTCAAGTGCAGGTCCTGCCTACTTAACCTGGTCTATTTCCTTGAGTAAGTCATTGAGGGAGTGGATGAAGGCAGATTGGTGCACACAACATCTCTGAATCTTGCAAAGGCATTCAACACCATGCCATATACAGGCATTCTAGATAAACTCTGTTAGCTAAATCCTTACCCCTGTGTAACTCACTGAATGGCAGGCTGTCTCAGGGAAGTCGGGCACTTGGGGAAACTACCTCATTGATAAAAGACCCCTAAAAGTAGGCACAGTAGTCAGGATTTGGGAACTTGTATAGATAGTAACCTGACTTTCGACCAGCATGTGTCTGAGGTAGTTAAGAAAATCATTCTGTCACTCAATGTATAAGTAAGGGCATGACCTTTAGATCCAAGGAAGTAATCATGCCACTGTACTCAACTGTCATCTGACCCATCATTGAGTATAATGCCCCATTCAGTATATATCTGATCAGACTTCTGAACTCGGGCATAAGTCCCAGAGAACTGGACATTAATAAGTTATTATATAATGTGTGTGTATAGTATAACATGTATAACAGGTTCAGTGCAAACTTCACCCCCCTCTCCCCCCCCCTAAAGGAGAGATAACTATCCCAGCGGAGTGTAGCCTCCCAGACATCTCAAATGCGCAGGTGAAAGCTGCTCTCTCTAAAGCTAAAAACACAGCATCAATGGGACCAGATGGTGTCCCCGGCTGTGTGCTACACGAGCTAAATGAGGAATTAAACCCGCACATAAAGCAGCTGTTTAATCTCAGCCTTACCACAGGATACGTGCCCAAGGAGTGGCGTAAAGCAACTGTGGTCCTACTCCACAAAGGTGTTGCCTCTACGGACCCTGGTAATTACCGCCCCATAAGCTTAACAAGTCTAGTCTGCAAAGCTATGGAGAGGATCATAATGGAGCTCATAAACAAAGATATAGGGGACTTGCAGACATTGGACCCGACCCAGTTTGGCTTTGTCAAGGGCAGATCATGCCTTTTGAACTTGGTTGACTTCTTCGAAACAGTCACCAAGGCCATTGATGTGGGAAAGGCAGTCCATACAGCCTACCATGACCTTGCAAAGGCTTTCGACACAATACCCCACTCGGGTATTGTAGAAAAACTTACAAGCTTAAATGTAAACCCATATGTCACAAGATGGGTTGCAAACTGGCTTAAGGACAGAACCCACAGGGTTAGAGTTGCTGGTGCTATGTCAGACTCCAAGCCGGTCACAAGCGGTGTCCCACAGGGCTTGGTCCTTGGCCCCCTATTGTTCGGCATCTACTTCTCAGAAGTACAGGCCAACATGGGAGGACTTTGGCTGACAAAGTTTGCAGACGACTGCAAACTGGGCGCCATAGTGGAAAGTGCATCGGACATGGATATCCTTCAGAAGGGACTCACGGAAACAGATAGCTGGTGCCAGAGCCATGGCCTGAAGTTAAACGCCAAAAAATGTATAGTCATACCCGTCGGGAAAAACAAGGTAACCCCAAGCTACCATATAGGTGGCAATCCACTAAGCACAGAAGAGGTTATCAGGGACCTGGGGACCCAGGTTGACAGTGGCCTTTCTTTTGACACTCATGTTGCTAAAGTGGTAAGAAAGACCTTCTACATTGCCCACCTGATCATGAAGGGATTCACATCCAGATCTAGTGAGGTCATTGTTCCCCTGTACTCTTCACTTATCAGACCAATGATCGAGTACAATGCCCCATTTGGAATGTATCTCACCCGACATCTGCAGCAATTGGAGAGACCCCAAAAGTTCCTCACCAAAAGGATAAAGGGACTGCAAAATCTGTCATATGCTGCCAGATTGAAGAAACTCCAGCTCTATTCAGTCGCATACCGTCTGCTCAGAGGTGACATGTGCCTGACATACAAGGCCATGTCCAACCCAGAATTAATGGACATGCTCCACCTCAAAAAATCCAAATCCACCAAAACCACTAGAGCAAGCGACTTAAACCTTAGCACGGATATATATAGGACGTGCTGGAGGGATAGATTTATCACTCAGAGACTCCCTATGCTGTGGAATAAAATCCCGGTCCATGTGAGGCAGAGCACCTCGCTTGCTCTGTTCAAGAGAAATCTTGACCTGTGGATGGGAGATCGTAGGTTTACCCCGGGAATCATCTCTGTGTCACTGCTGGACAGAGGCACAACAAACTAATGGGCACAGTATTTTTTCATATAAGGGGTGGCGTAAGCCACAAAATTTTGGGCTAGGCTTATAAATGCCTTAGGGCAGATAGCCTAGTATAAACCTATGAACCTATTCTTGCATTAAGTGGTTGTGTGGTATATCATCATTACATTTCCTGTACTGTTGACTGCTTGTGTTGGACGATATGTTTGTGAAAACCTCGGGTTATGTATATCTTCCATGGTTTAGTGGTAGAACTGCAGGGTCCATGGTTCGAGCCTTGGAGAGGCATTACAATTTGTTGCTGGGCAGAACAAGGGGTGTTGGCTACAGAGGGATTAAGGCGGTTTTATGCAGTTGTCAGTGGGTTTGCACGATGGTAAGCACTGCTAACCTCCGCTTATGGTTTCATACAGTCAGTTAGCTTCTGATTTCTCGACCTGTGCAGGTATAGCTTAACCCCATGCAAGCCCGCGCAAACACGCTTACTGCTGCTTAAAAGTGCTGACTGCTGCTTACCCCGTGCTAATTTATTTGAAATAAAAGCAAAAGGGGTTGATAGGAAAGTGGTGACAAAATGGAGCACAAAGAGGGAAAGACAGTAGGGAAAATAGCTAGGCATGTGCAGGAAGGGTATGGGAAAGGTCCATAGCTGCCCATTTCTTCTACAGCAACAGCTGTGCATATACACTATATTTGCAGGTATATTTGGACCCTGAAACCTCTGTGGGAGGGGTGAGGACAGCATATATTCATTGTGATGCTAAATAGACCAGATTATACATGTGTCCAGTGGAAATGTGTGCAAAATTAACAGCTATGTTTGGGCTGTGATTTTTGTTGTGGGAACAGATTACCCTTGTTTTATTTTTCAGGTGAGAGTGGGATGTTGGGGTAGTAGGTATATTTGGGGAGGGAGGTTGGGTAGGTTAACAGACAAGGCACACAAGCCACATACAGGGCTGGTATATGACACACGTGGGGGTAAACACCTTGTACGGGGAGGGGTGTGTGGACATCGCAAACCCATGAGCCCCCAACTGGAAACAGTGGGACTGAGGTCCCCACCCATGGCCAGTCACCACTGCACCTTCATGGCCCCAAAGGTGGCTGTACTGGGGGCTGTGTAGGAGGGGCAGGCTCACCCTCTAATAGCGCCACTCAGCCCTCAAGCTGGCATAGCCTCTCTTGATACTTCAGATCAAACTCCCTACGCACCACAGCCCAGACCTGTTGATGGGTGACTGGTTCCCCTCTACACCTGCTCCGAGGGGGGGGGTGAGCCCCATCCCCTGCAGCGGTTCCTCCTGAAGGTGGCGCAGTGCCCATAGAAGTGGAGGTCCCAGGCTGGGCCCTAGATGTGCTGATGCCCGGTGCCATGGCCAGCTGGGGTGGGACAGGTGGGTCTGCTGGGACCGGCCTTCCCATATGAGCTATGTTATCGCCGGTTTATGGCAGATATGGTTTAGTATCAGTCAACAACATTCACAATTAGTTATAACAGCATGCATAGGTATTCCCATTAACCTGACATGCCGTATTTAACACAGTTACAGAGCAAGCAGAACACATGCATATATGGAACAACAGTGGCCATTACAAGAGCATGCAGGTGTCATTGATGGCAACAGGCCACCATTATGGGTGTATTATAACATGGCACATGCATAGAAACAAATGTGAATATGTATAACCCATTAGGACATATGTCCCAGCAAATGTTTGGAGTGTACACATACCAGTTGAGGAGTGTCATTGGGCTATTTCGCACATATGGTAGGGGTGAGAGGGTGTTCAGTTAACAACTTGACATATCTTTGTAGTTTTCACAACATTCCTAGTCAGCAGTGATATTTCCCTCACAAGTATTATTACACTACCCAATGGCCTTATATTGTACACTGGTATGTTTATAGATTATTATATACGTGACCTGTGTCTTACATACAGCCGTGACAAGATACAGGTGTTAATGCAACATATGTTGTGTATTGCTGTCATACACTTTGGGTAAGGTGCTACAATGACAGGTTTGTTTTTCCTACACATTCTATGATTATGTACACATTTGACTTGCTGTTATATGTCATTAACAGCTGCCTACATTTCTGGGTTCCTCACACTGCTTTTTCAGAGGGATTGGGTACCAGGCTGATGATATGGGCCATTTATCTGTACATGCTGGACAGACTGGAACAGTTGTGGGGTATGAATATGCATACAACTGTTTATCTGAACACTCTAGCCAGTTCTGTACAGTTGTTGGATGTAATTATACATACAGCTTTCTATCTCAACATTGTAACAAAATCCATACAGTTGTGGGGTATGACTATGCATACAGCTTACTAGCACTCCCGGGATTCAAACCCCTGCTGTGTGTGACAACAAAATTATAGTTAACATCACAGTACACTGTGCCATTAGGGAATTGATGTGAAGCTTTCTACTGTCTTCTAGCTATGTCTCCCTCACTTGTACAATATGACTGACCTCTTGGCACTTCCAACAATGTTATACAGACCTTCATACACATTTTATCTGCATACCGCAATGTGGTTAACACTGCTTAATACACCAGTACTATTTATAGTATGCAGCAGTTCAACTACATATGACAGAAGAGTACTCAGAAGCATTCCAGGGGTTATACCATTATTCACAGAATATTATACATGTATTCCTACTGGTACAACACTTTCTAATGCTCTTATATGTATTTGTTATGACAGTACATACAGAGGAATACAAACCTGCCTCGCAGCGCATCCTTTGGAACCTAGCATCATGAGCTTGCGGTTTCAAAATAAAGCAAAATTCACTTCTAAGTTTAAGTATAAATGATATCCACCAGAAAGTCCATTGAACATAAAAATCCTGCATCCCCCAATAAACCTACCACATTCTGTCAAAATACTGCTTATGCTGATTCTAGAAAAGAATCACTGAATAAATCAAAAACATCTCTCCAATCTATCTTGTCCTGCCAAGCACTAAAACTCCCAACAATAGCACCATGATCTGAAAAATGGTAAACTTTGAAGTAAACCCACTAATATGCAAACTGACAGAAGCAAGATAAAAATGTATTTCTGTAGCCAAAACTGTGTGAAAATACATTATACTCTCCTGACCAACCAACAAGCCCCTGCATTCCAGTAAATCATGCTAATCTTTCATCTTCTTCCATTGAGGATTACATGGAGGACAACTGAAGTCCCCCCTCACCACACATGCATAAAGTATACCCCCCCCCGAAGCTAATCACACAAAACCTCAGAAATATCTCGAATAAAAGTCCCATCCCAAGGAGAATTTAAATTCAACACCCTAAAAAGGATGACTCTAACCTACGTCAACAAACATCAAATGACCACCCAGACCCCAATTCACAATTTCTATAGCAGTATTAATAACCCACATAAAAACTCTAGAACATTCCACAAAACCAAATAGAAGACATTGAACTCCTTCAGCCAGCTACAACCTATCCTGCTCCATATATGAAAGATTTTAAGGACAAACACACTCACACCCCTGATCATGAAACCATTCAAAAAACAAATACCATCCTCTACTCAACTTTCAAACTATTTACATTTAAAGTCAAAACTTCAACCACAGTTATTTATAGCAATTACTATACATAGAATTTTGCTTTCTTTCATCATCCCCTAATTTGTCAATAAAGGTCCTTCGACTAACCTACTGACAGTAGAACCAATGACATCCCCAATACAGCAGATTCTTATTCATCTTCTGAATCCACCCAGAACCATTATCCTTTGAAGGCTCCAAAACCAAAATGGTTATCCTGCTGTTCTTTTGCAGCATCAGCAGCCACTGGGACAACAACAGACCTGTAAAACAAGGAAACACTACCTTCTGTTCAACAACAGCATGCATACACCCCCACCCCCAGAGTTCTTCCCTTGTTTATATGGCCTTAAAGTGAGACAGTCTGGCCAAAAATGTCCTACATCCCCACAGCTGATATAGGATGGCTCATACTTGCAAGAGAAATGGCCTTTCTCACACAAATACAAAATGTCATGGTAGTCCCTAAGAAAATGCTTTTAAATATGACAAATATAACATTTAGTGGGTTAGTCCCTATAATGCATGACACCCCTCTAACTTTTAACAGTTATTAAACTATTTAAATGGCACAAATGATTGTCAGTAACATGCAGATCAACAGAAAATTCCCAGCCCCAAGTCCACAAGAGCCTTTTGTAATGTTTTATGAACTTTAATAGACCATGGCACAAGTAACTTCAACAGCAGTTTGAATATAAGTGTCTGTTAAAGCTTCAGTCTTAGAAAACAAAACTCTACCAACTTCTTATTGACTGCAGTCAAAGCTTGAAAAGAAAAGTTCTTCCAGTGGGGGTAGCTAGATGAAGAGTCCAGTTTACATAAACATAAATCATACTTCATCTAAGCGCTTTCTATGGAAATTTGTATACAGGCCTATTACAAATAAATTAATGCTGCAATCTGCACATGCTTAAAACTCAAGCAAAATAAGTTACTCCTAAAAAAAAATGTCCAGTCAATGGTGCTATAGCTCTAAGAAAATAAAGAGGTGGCATTTATGTGCTACTGAATCAAGTGAAGAATTGAAGTCCCATTGTTGCTACTAGCATAGATAAAAAAGGATGCTCACCTGCCATGGCAGTTTCTCACAGGTCTCTGAACACAAGGAACAGCACAGAGTGAATCCAGCTCTTATATACATCCTTCCTGCAATGATTGTTTCATCTCAGGTTCCTTTTCTCATGTTCCAGTCTAGCCATTAGTTCAGCACACATAGAATTATAATCTGTAGCTTGACACAGATGCATCCATTAATGTTTGCAGCATTTCAGTCTCCAAACCAGCTTCACTTCACTTAGGATCATAGGAAGTTACCAAGCTATTGGTCCCGAGGCCCTTACAAGCCTAGCCAAGATTTAGCCCATATTCCAACAAGTGAGCACCCTATGCCACTGTCAAGCAAGGACACAGGTGGAATCCCAGTGGTGTATCTTCTGTTCCCCATCCAGTTATCCAGGTTATGCTTAAAAAGGTTTAATGAGGTACTCTGTTTTACGAGGAGAGGGAGTCTATTACACAAAAGGGGGAGTCTCTGGGACACAAATATGTGCCTCCAAAAAGTCCTATTGATGTCACAGACCAGGTTGCGGTCACATGTGCGGGTTACTCGAGTGGAGCTTGACTTGCAGATATGCAGCAGTACCATCAGGGTGGGGTCTGAGATTGCTTTGTATGCCAGACAGAGGCCACTTCTGAGGAGTCTGTAGGAGACTGAGTAGAGGGACAGGCCTTTTAGCGTATCTGTGTAGGGTAGATATTTCAGGTTCTGGATTCTCCGGGTGAAGAACCTCTGTGGTCTCTCCAGCAGCTGCATGTGCTTTATGAGGTACATGCCAAAAGGGGCATTGTACTCAATAATGGGTCTTATAATGGAAGAATAAAGGGATGATATGACCACCCTGTCCCTGGATGAGATACCCTTACTAATGAAGTGGGTTATGTAGAAAGCTTTCCATACAATGGAGGCAATATGGTGGTCAAAAGTCAGTTTGCTATCAACCTGGGTGCCCAAGTCCCTCACGACTGATTGTGTGCTTAGTGCCTTATTATCAGTCTGATAATTTGTGAGGACATTATTCTCCCCAAAAGGGATGATGATGCATTTTTGGCATTCTGTTTGAGGCCATGTTTCTGGCACCAGTCACATTAACAGAACTTGGTGGGATAGATTTGTGTCCAAAAACTCTCCCATCTGTGGAATAGACTCCCTCTCCATGTCAAGGAGAGTACCTCACTAGCCCTCTTTAAGAGGAACCTGGATCACTGGTTGGGAAACAGAAAACACATCCCTGGATCCCACCTGTGTCCCTGCTGGGCAGGGGAAACAGGTGCTGACTTTGTGGAAACATGGGTGTAATTCTTGGCTAGGCTTATAAGGGCCTCTGGGCCAATAGCTTAGTGTCGTCCTATGAACATGTGTGTCTTTGTTTGTCTCTATATGTGTGTGTGTGTGTGTGTGTGTGTGTGTGTGTGTGTGTGTGTGTAAATGTGAATATGAGTTTGTATGTGTAATTGTAAGTGGTGTGGTAGGTTAATACTTTTACTGTTGAGAGATTCTATCCATAAGTGATATAGAGGCCAGGCTGTTTACAATTTCCCATAAAATTGTCAAGGTTTTCTTTGAACATGGTTGTGGAGCCTATTCAAATGTGTGGGGACCCTTTGGGACACATACTTGTCTATTCAGTAAGTTCTGCTTATGTCACAAAAGAAGTTCAGATCCTTGGATCTACTGTTTCCTGTGCTGTTTGTTTTGCACATGTGCAACAGATCCAACAAGGCTGGGTAAAATGGAAGGTTTGTTTGGGATATGAGCCTAGCATCTCTTACACCCAAAGTGAGAATAATACCTCTAAGCAGACAGTGCATCCTTGGACATGTGACCCATCTATGACTGTCATTCTACCACGTAGCCAGACATTGATTTAGTAAACCAATTTCTTCACCGTTTCCATTTATCATCAGCTTCTGACTTGTGCAGAATGATGTTATCCAGCAGCCACTTTCTGTCCCCTGGCAGGATACAGAACATGCATCTTCCTCTCAGTTGTATACCATTTTGTAATAGGCTACATTTAAAGTTTCCACTTTTTAGGTGTTAATATGTTGTGCAGTAGTTTGCAGACACTACCTAATTGCTGCTGACAGACTATTTATTTCATGTTGCAAACCTTCCTAATGTAGGCGACTCTGGAATGCAAAGCAGTATTGACCAATTGTTTTGTATGCATGATTTTGCTCAACTACTAGGTCACAGCTACAATAGTCACACAGTCTAGTTCCGAATGCCTCGGTTATTATAGAAGAATGATATCACTTGCCATGTACTAGTGAGGGACAGTGACCATACAGTCATCTGCATGAATCCTCGTAAAATACGATCATTTGCAAAGTATTCTGATGTAGTCAGTCTGTATCACCATTGACCATATACAAGGCTTTAAACTTTTGTTGTCAGCTTTCTTCTCAGTCTTCACAGACAGTTCACAATTTGTATTAATTATGTCATTACCTACATTTTCACTAACATTGTATAATTACTATAAGGACTTTTATGAAATGTTACGCTATGTGGTAAGGAAACCTAGTATTTGAGTTTTTAAGAGATTTACTATAAATGTGGCCTCATTATTCTTAGCTATGTGGTAAGGAAACCTAGTATTTGAGTTTTTAAGAGATTTACTATAAATGTGGCCTCATTATTCTTAGCTAAGTGTTGAGGAGTTCCTTAATCACTTGAATCTTCTGCTTAAACAAAACTTCTTTTGCAAAGACAATACCACAGCAGGTGTGAAGGCAGGTAAAAAATGTCTGAATTCATCTCAATGACACACTGAAAAGAGGTGAAAATGTTCCCATTCACATTAACGAGGTGGTGGAGACAGAGATTCATTCCTCAGGTCTGACAGATTCCTATTCTATCAATACTTCACATTTAAGTGGCACAGAAGCCATTATTGGTGGAGTATGGCTCTGTAGGAGGTATAATATGCTTTGAACTTCCTACATGATTTTTGTCTCTGGTCAGAACACACAGTCAGAGTGGAAGTTGGAGGAGACTTTCTTGCAATCTTTTCTCTTGTAAAAGAAGAGACAGTACGAGGGATGCCTTGTTAGATGAATATCAACCACGTGGCTAATTTTTTGAAGGAATTATTTTGAAATTGTCATCTTTGTAGAGGAAGACTGCTACCACTACTACCAGAAGACAGTGTGAACCATAAATACCAAAGATAGGTACTGGGTATTACAAGTAAGTGCAACCTTTTATCTTTTACAGCTTGTAAGGCTATTGTAGGAATAGGTCAGTGGCTTCAGTTCCTGTTCTGTGGGTGCATTGTGAGGATTAAATGGGTACAATTATGTATTTTCCATACTTGTGTTGTATTTTCTTTTTACTACACAGTAATGTGTTGTGACATTTTATTTATTTATTTCAAAAGTTACCTATTTAAACTTTGCTGTGGGTATGTGGGTGGTTACTTACTCATGGATGGGAACAGCCACCATGTTGATTTATTTTTACTTCAGTTCTGTTTGTTTTAACTGAATACATCATGGTTAGTCAGTTTGTTTCTTCATGAGATGGATTTAGCCAACTATTTGCTTGTATATGCATGTATGCATTTGTACTTTGTGTACTGTTAGGTTAGTCCAGCCTGGTTTGAGGTTAAAGGTCCAGGAATGTGAGTCTTTAACTGTGGATTCCTGATAAGGATTGATGCACATACACTCTACAGTTGTATACATACATGTTCTTAGTGGCATTAGTCCCCATTAGCCTAGTTAGGTACACCTGTCACAGTGGTCCATGACGGGAACACTTGGTGTCTCAAAGCTTATCAAACACTTTGCTTGCTTGATACAGACAACATGCAGTCACAATCAGCCATGCAGTGGAAGACTGAGATACTGATTGATTTCTTGTGTATGTGCAATTTTTATGTGGAGCTCAACCAGTTTGCTGTTATACATAGATTACTGTGAATATAACTGGTGATGCAAGAGATTATACTTTTGTTATCCCGTCCTTTGTTATATAATCTCACATCAAGTTCCCTGGTGGTGCTTTTTCATTACCTTACACATTCACAGTTGCAGGCAGTACAGAAGTAGCAAACTCCTGTCACGTTTCCAGAAATTGCAGGAAAGGATGATTGATAGACACATATAAACAGAAAGTAAGGCAGGAGATGAACAGTTTGGATTCAGATCAGTAAGTAGGATGGTCAATCTAATGATGGCAGTGAGACAGATAGTGGAGAAGAAGCTAAAGATGAGGAAGGAGTCCAAATAAGCATTCCCAGACTTGCAGAAAGCTTCTGACAAAGCTGATTTCATCCCTGAAACACTGATCGAAATAGTGCAGACTATGTGGAAGGACCCAATGGCACAAGTACTAACAGTATTCGGATTTGCAGAGGAGTTCCCAGTGGGGTTGGGTGTGCATCAAGGTTGAGCTGTGAGCTCACTGTTGTTTATACTGGTGCTGGACTACAGTAACAGACTGGTTGGAGGGGACAAGTCAACAAAGCTGATGTACACAGATGATGTATCATTACAAGCAGACTATGAACAAGAAGTTCAGCAAATGATCGGGGTGTGAATACAAAATTGAAGTCACGTTGAATTAAATTGAGTATGGACAAGACAGTTGTCATAGCAGCAAATGGAGAAATCAGAAGCAGAAAATTGTGACTGAAGGGAAGATAACTTTTAGTTATGTACTTACCATAACTTTAGATGTTTGGGATCCATCTCGCCTACATTCTGAACTGATGGGTACGCTATGCTATAGAGCGAAGTCTCTCATTGGCTGAGCTATTCTATATCCCAGGATGCACCACCGCTACTTCCCCAGATCTTGTTTGTCCGCACTCATGCATACACACATAACTGTTTATATAACATTGCCAGATGTTTCAAGATGAAACAATAGTACTCGGACCGTCCGATCTCTTCTGATCTCCAAGGCAGGGGGAAGGAGGGTGGGTTATTAGGAATGTAGGCGAGATGGATCCCAAACATCTAAAGTTATGGTAAGTACATAACTAAAAGATGTTATGTGATCCTATCTAAGCCTACATTCTGTACTGATGGGACAGCGTCCTAGCACCTGATTCCTGGGTGGCTCACTGGAAAACACTCCTGAGAACTGTGGAACCAAATGAAGCTTCGCTTCGAGATGCCACATCCAATTTGTAGTGGGAAATGAAGGTGTCTTGGGGAAGACCATAGCCAGCACAAATGTCACTAATGGCAAGCTTAGAATGGAATGCTATTGAAGTAGCCATAGCTCTTGTAGTGTGAGCTTTGACAGAGGTTGTAAGCTCTTTATTAGAAGAGGAATAAGCCTGACTAATACAGTCCCTGATCCATTTGGCAATAGTGACCTTTGTGGCGGCTTTGCCCAATTTATTATCTGAAAAGGACACAAACAATTGATCTGGTTTCCGTGTTTGTTGGGTCCTGTCTAAATAAAAGCGCAATTGCCTGTGAACATCCAATATGTGGAAGATGTATCCCGCTTTGAGTACTTTGGGAAGAAAACTGGAAGTTCTAATGGCTGTTGCAGGCAAAAACTGGAACAAACTTTAGGGACAAAAGATGGGTTAGGCCTGAGGGATACTCTATCTTTGTGAAAAACCAGGTACGGTGGTTTGACAGATAGAGCTTGAAGCTCTGAAACCCTTCTGGCAGAAGTAAGCGCGACCAGAAAGGCAGTTTTCCAAGAAAGAAGTTTCAAATCACAGGTTGCTGCCGGTTCGAAGGGGGAGGAGGTTAAGGCACGTAATACCACATCGAGATCCCACGGAGGAGCAGGATGAGAAATCAGAGGTCGTAAAAGCGCAGCACCTTTCATGAAGGTTTTACACAATCTGTTGCTCATTAAAGGTGGGTTTATAGATTCATGAAAATTGGAAATAGCTGCCAGTTGGACCTTGATGGTAGAGACTGAAGAACCTTGATTGAATAGGGAAGTTAGAAACTTCAGGACTTCTGACACTGGAACAGTGATGGGATCTAGACCCCGGAGTTGAGCCCAAATAGCAAATCTCTTCCATTTGCTAGTATACAATTTCTTAGTGGCAGACTTGTGGGCCGAGGATAAGATACGTATGACTTCCGGGTCTAAAGTATGATTCCTGACTATAGTCGGAAGAGGAGGAGCCAAGCTAACTTCAAAGTGTGAAGGGACTGATGGAGTTGTCCCGACTGATGAATTAATAGGTCTGGGATTGGATCCAGGAACCATGGACCGTCCAGTGCATATTTCCGAAGATAGGGGAACCATACCTGACGAGGCCAATAAGGGGCAACTAAAATCATTTTGCTCCCCAAGTGAGACGCCTTTTGGATCACTCTGGGAAAGAGGGGAACTGGAGGGAAGGCGTAGCAAGCCGGTGGGCCAAGGATGGGCTAATGCGTCCATAGGACTCTCCCCCGGAGCTGGAGTGAGAGAGAAGAACGTTCTGCACTTCGCGTTCAGCGGGGTTGCGAAAAGGTCACAACAAGGAGTTACCCACCTGCTGAAGATCTGAGTTGCCACTGCATCGTTCAGAGACCACTCGTGAGGAGACAGAATAGTTCTGCTCAGTCTGTCGGCTATCACGTTGGATTTCCCAGGGATATGAGTCGCTACCAGAAAACGTCTGGTCGCCACTGCCCATTCCCAAACTCTCATGGCCTCTCTGCAAAGGGGGTAGGATCTGGTCCCTCCCTGCTTGTTCAGATACCAGACTACTGACATGTTGTCGGAGTGAATGGCAATTACGCCCTGAGGGAGGTAATTGTGGAGGGCTTGTAGAGACAGAAACACCGCCCTCATTTTAAGAATGTTGATATGAAGGAGACTCTCATCGGAATGCCAATTGCCTTGGACTGACCTGCCCAGGTAATGCCCCCCTACCCCATCTGGGAGGCGTCCGTCGTCAATGTGGCCATAGGAGGAGGTGGAACAAAGGGTCGTCCCTGATCCAGATTGGAGGACACCAGCCACCAGCGAAGGTCCCATTTGCAGGTTTCCGTGATCCGTATGAGGTGACTGAGAGGGAGATCCTGAAAGGAACACTGTGTCGATAGGAGCCACTGGAGAATTCTCATATGCAATCTTGCTAAGGGGACTAGGAGAACAGTGGCCGACATAGAGCCTAATAGCTGCAGGACCATCCTGGCTGGAGCTTTGGATCTGAGAAGCAAGGCACGGACTTGAGCCTGTATAGTCTGTATCCTTTCTGTAGGAAGATAGACCCGCATTTGGTTTGAGTCTATCTCTACTCCGATGAATCTTATGCGCTGAGATGGCAGCAACACAGACTTTGGCCAATTGAAGGTGATTCCAAGGGAAGTGCCTAGTGATATGGTGGCTTGTAGGTTCTGCAATAGTAGACGCCTGGAGGTGGCAGTTAGGAGCCAGTCGTCCAGATACGGAAACACCTGGAATCCTAGACTCCTCAGGTGAGCAGTCACGACCGCCAAACATTTGGTGAACACCCTGGGGCTGTGGTGAGACCAAAGGGCAGTGCAGAACTGAAAATGACTGTCTCCCAGGCTGAAGCGCAAATGTCTCCTGGACGCCTGATCTATCAGGATGTGATAATAGGCATCCTTGAGATCTATGGAGCACATCCAAACACCTTTCTCCAGCAGTGGGAGAATGGATTGTAAGGTGACCATTGAACTTGGACTTTTTGACTGATCGATTTAGGATGCTAAGATACAAAATGGGCCTCAAGTCCCCGGTCTTTTTTGGCACCAAAAAGAATCTTGAGTAAGTCCTTAATCCGATCTGGTCTGCGGGGACCGGTTGGATGACTCCTTTTTGAAGCAGCTTTGAGATTTCTAAGGCTGCGATTTCCCGTTGACTGGGTGGCGGGTCCGGGATTTTCTTGGACGGCAGTGGGGGGTGTGAAAAAGGGATGGCGTAACCTCCGGCGATGATTCGAAGCACCCATCGGTCCTGAGTGATACCTTCCCAGGCTTTTAGGTGCCTCGAGCGACCCCGACTGGCTCGGAGCTGCACAGTCGGGCCATCCCTCAGGGGTTGTGGGAGGCTGAAGAACCACAAAAGGACTCATGGTCTCCAGTGTTGCGGGGCCTCTGCCGCCTCTGGGGGCGTCTTCCAGAAAATTTCCCCTCCTCTGCCTCTAGAAGGGGGATCGTCCTGCTGTGAGGGATAAGACTTCTGGGATTTACGGAACCACATTTTCCCTCCTCTTTTAGCCTTGGGGTAAGGCCGAAAGGGAGTGGAAAATCGTGCCCCTACGGCAGTCAGAGTCTTACCTTCTTGCTCACAGCGGGTCAATGTGTCCTTTACCTTGGGTCCAAACAAAGAGGACCCATCAAAGGGAGCATCGGCAAAGGAAGACTTAAAGGCTTCCGTAAAATGACACAGGCGGAGCCAGGCTTGCCTCCGTAGAGCAACACCCGTGCCACCGCTCTACTGCCCCGGCTGCATATGAAATGAGCCTCATGGACGATTTTGATATCGATGACAGAGTAGCCAACTGAGAGCCGACCGTCTGGGCCAGCTGCTCAGGTAGGTTACCCAAGAGGGTATCTGAAAGCTCCTTGATCAGATCCCTCTGAAGTCTAGTGAAGTGCGTCAAATAGTTCAGGGACCTTAAGGTAAAGGCCGCTGAACTGAGGGTGCGCTTCCCGTACTGGTCCATGCTCCTAGACTCCTTATTAGGAGGATGGACGGACGTCGAAGCCTCTGCTACATCTTGCTGGGTAGCAGATGCCACCACCAGGGCATCTACAGCCACACCTTTGGTCAGAAACTCCTTCTCTGGGGGTGCTGATAAGAATTTATTTGGGCGAGCCGACACCGGTTCCACAGAGTCTGGATGCTCCCACACCCTTCGACAGATCAAATCTAGGAGCTCGTCGAAGGGCGGAGACACCCAGGAGGCAGAGGGCTGAGCCCCGAAGGCCTTGAGGAACACCGACTCATCAGCGGAAGGGGGTTTGGAATGCCAGCCGCCTCGTTGTTTGAGGGCTTCCAAGAGGTCTGCAAAGGAGACATCCTCCGAGGACGACTTAGTGGACCCCTCCGCATCATCCAGATCGGTGTCCAACGTGAGAGACTCATCGGGGGAGTCGACGTGCTTCCTCTTGCACAGTCTTTTCCTTGGGGGTTCCTCTGAAGAAGCTTCAGAGGGACCTGCAGGAGGGGGGGAAACCCCACTGGGGGTGACCTCAGGCCCCGGGGCTCCGCTGTCTAGCAACAGGGGGACTACAAAAGACCCAGTCTCCGTGTGTAGGGAAGGTACCGGTGAGACCGTGGAGGTAGCCAAAGAAGATTTGGCCAAAGCACTCCTCATGGCCCTGAAGGCCGGACCGCCAGAGTCCTGGGAAGGTCCAACCCCGGGGCCACAACAGTAGATGGCACCCCCACAGCCGACGCACTGAGAGGAAGGCTCGGAACCGAAAACATCGGTCCCGAAGTGTCACCCCCGGGGCCGACCGAGGAGGTCCGTGTACTGAACTCCGACCCGAAAGCCGGAGTTGGAGTAAGGGTTGGAGCCGACCCGAAAACCTCCAAAGGCTCCACCAGCACCGGCTCCAACGGTGCCAAGGCTGTTGGAGGAGGAACCAGAACTACAGGGTGGGCCATCGGCTCCGAAGCCGAATGGGCTGGAGCCGAAACTAATTTCTGGAATACAGGAGACTGAAAAAGTCTTTGGAGCACCCTGTCGATGTCCGAATCCGACATCTTGGAAGATCGGGAGGAGACCGATCGGGTCCGAGCTGACTTCTCCATCGGCTCCGAAGGACTGGGGGACCGGCTCCGAATGGACTCGACCAATATCGGTGCCGAGGAGATTCCATAGCAATTTCCCTCGGTGCGAAGAGCTTCGCGCTGAAGGGGAAGTGTCTGAGCCGGCAACCCTCATCGGCTCCAAAATCAGTGGAGCCGATGAAGGTGACCCCGCCTCTCGAAGCCCCAGCCATCGGCTCCGAAACCTCCGAAGTAGAGTTTGATAAGCCCTTTTACGATCAATTTATTCTTCCTCTCTTGGAGGACCCGAGAGGAAAAGGCATGGCACACGCTGCAGGACTCCTGAAGGTGTTTGGCGCCTAAGCAGTAAACGCATAAGGAGTGATCATCCGTGATGGACATTTTATAGTTGCATCTCGTGCATTTTTTAAATCCGGAGGGTCTATGCTCCTTAGACATAATTGTAAACACTTTGCCAAATTATATGTCAGAGAAAAAACACCAAGTATGGCTACACAACAATAAAGAAACTTTTTTTTTTGTTTTAAACAAGAGCGAAAGCGCAACAAACTTAAACGTATGACAACACCAAAAAGACGGCCAAGAACCCTCTAACTAAAACAGGTACTTGACCTCTGAAATGACAAGAAGACTCAATAAGAACGAGGGGAAGGCCCCTCTAACTTAAACGGAAACCTTTCCCTGTCCAACACAAAATTTTACCACAAATTTCTCACAAAAAACACACGTATACACAACAATAGCTGTTAAAACAGCTTTTGGATAAAGATTTAGGAAATTTCTGACAGAAAACTCTCAGAAAAAAACAGCACTTAGCTCAGCCAAGTTGGAGACCACGTCC
Source organism: Protopterus annectens (assembly GCF_019279795.1). Taxonomy (NCBI): domain Eukaryota; kingdom Metazoa; phylum Chordata; order Ceratodontiformes; family Protopteridae; genus Protopterus; species Protopterus annectens. The sequence goes on along the minus strand of NC_056731.1, from coordinate 1,926,726,180 downwards.
TAGCTTGTAAGCGGCAAACAAGATCTGGGGAAGTAGCGGTGGTACATCCTGGGATATAGAATAGCTCAGCCAATGAGAGACTTCGCTCTATAGCATAGCGTGCCGAGTCAGAGTCGAAGATCGGCTCCGAACCCATCAGTACAGAATGTAGGAGAGATGGGATCACATAACATCAGAACAGTAAAACAGTTTCAAGTATCTGTGAAGGGTTGTTGAAGAGAAGGCAAGTCTGAATAGGTGGGGGGACAAAGCTAGAATCAGAGGGGGCTGCAGCCAAATGGCACAGAGTGTGTGTGTGAAAATAATGTCAAAGAAGCTGAAAAGTAAGGTGCCCAAACCCACATTATGAACAACACTTCTTTATAGTACAGAAACCTGGGCAGTAAAGGCTGAGCAGTTAAGGAAGGTGGACATGATGGGCTTGAAGTGACTTAGATAATGGTTGGATGCACACTGTGGAACACGTGAATGAAATGATGACATAATTGCAGGAGTCAAAGCGGCTTCAATTACAAAGAAGGTAAAAACAAGCAGATTACAGTGTTTCAGACACATGTTCAGGAAAACAGAAGTCAATGTGGTGAAAGGAGGATAATGCTGATATGCATTATTATGGGTATGTGGTGATGACATTTGGAATGTAGGGTTGGTACTGTGTCTGTGAACGACATTTGAAATGTAGGGAGGTACTGTGTCTGAGATAACAGTACAGGTTATGGAGATGGAATATGTAGTATGGTTCATATTACATTACAGGAATCACTGCCTTTCCTGGCACCCCCGACAGATTCTTGCTTTGTTGGCTTGCAGCAAATGTGTTCTCTACTACCATAACACCCCACTTTTGCTAGGCTAAACAAGAGTATTGTGGCCCAATGAGGTTTACACACAATGAGCTGAATTGTAAGCTACATCACTTTGACCTCATCATTGTGTGTATGTGTGTATGTGTGCGTGCGCACGTCTATGGGTATATATAACAGATATGTGTACTGATTCCAATGTTCATGGGAGGCTGTTAGGCTAATGGCCCTAGAGATTCTTCCCCTTTTTACAGTTCTCCATTATGACTAACAGCAAATGATCCTTTGTTCCATATGACTTTTTTTATTATACTTTTGTTCTATTGCCATGATTGAGTTTTCTTCTAAATGACTATAAACTCTTGTTGGCATCAGTTCCAGTATGTAGTTTATACATCGTCGGAAGGCAAGCTATTGGTAATTTAGGATAGCTTGCAGGTTCACTCTTAAGTAGGAGTATTGTTTTTCCTGTTAACCAGGCTGGTGTCTGTTCAGAGTGCTCACATAAATAGTTCTTACTCATGGCTAAATCCTCCTGTAAAGATGGTAATACTCTTAGCCAGAAGTTAAGTACTGCATCTGGGCCTGGAGTTTTCCAATTAGTGGCTTTTCTTAACTTTGTTTCAATCTCTCTGGCTGTTACTTCATCCCATTTCATATCCTGTACATTTCAAAATCTCATTCTTTCTTTTCATTCTTCTATCCATTTAGCATATTTGTTGTGTTCCACAAGACTTCATAGATATTTCTCCAAAATGTATTAATTTCTTCTTTTTCGGGGGTGTTTCAATGCCTTTACTTGTTTCCCACTTTTCTATAAAACTTTTTTTGGGTCATCAATAAATTGCTTATTTTCTACTTTTCCTTTAGTTTTATCTGCATATATTTTAGTTTATTATTTGTGACCGTACACACTAGATCCAGATCTGTTCTGATACTGCACATTGCTTTTATCACATTTATCTTTCTGAGTTTTTTATTGATCTTTTCCCTCTTCTATACTCTAACGGTGACACGTCTCGTCTCAGTTGCTTTACAGCTTTCTGTATTTGATACTTCCATTATGGCAATTGATTTCTCCCCTTCCTTTCCTTTACTGCCCTGTGTTTTTGTGGTAAGACTTTATCTGGAATTAATTTTGCTGCACAGTAATATATCCTATTTACTTTTATATTACATAAATCTCTATGTACAGTCCTAATTACTGCAATCACTTATTTTATCAAACTTCTACATTATTTTTTTATAATGTCTCCAAGTCTTTTGGGTTTCTAATACCATGACAGGAAGGAACCCCATTCCTAAGTCAAAGTATGATTAAAGTTCATGAAATTAGTATTCTTCCAGTCTTTGATGCTAGCCAGAAGTGCTCTTCGCAGCACCCGCAATATGCCCAGTAATGTCGTCTTCTGCAATTTGTACGGAGTTACATGTATTGGTAACATATCTAAATACAATTGTAGATTCTTCGTTCAGAGATGTTTACTATACTAATGACCACAAGGGCATTTTAAGACTAGCCATGCATTCCAAATCTCTGACAAGTTCTGATACCCTTGATAAGTATAAGTGTGGGTCTGGGAGATGAAACATTTACATGTTACCAGGTTACCTATGTCCATTTGATACATAGGGGCCAAACCAGGGATGCATTTCCTGTTTCCCATCCCTTTGTCCAAGTTGCACTTGAATTGGGTTAGGGAGAAACTCTACTTCACATGGATGGGGAGCCTGTTCCACAGATGTGGTAGTTTCTAAGATACATACCTAGCTCTCCAACAGGTCCTACTTATATCACAGGTAAGGTTTACGTGTTTAGAATGGGTTATTCTGGTACTGTTTCTTTTATGGATATGCAGGAGGTCCATCAGAATGGGGTCTGAATGCTCTGTATGCTAGCCATAGGTCTCCCCTCAAAAGCCTGTAGGAGACAGAATACAGGAATAGGGCCTTGAGATGGTATGCACAGGACATTTTACTTATGCCCTGTATTCATTTACTGAGGAACCTCTGTGGACATTCCAATTGTTGGATATGTCTGGATAGGTACATACCAAAGGGGGCACTGTACTCAATGATAGGTCTGATGAATGCCAAATAAAGTGGAACAATGACTTCCATGGACTCGGATGACATACCTTTGTTTATAAGTTGTGGAACATAGAATGATTTTCTCACCACTGTAGACATGTGATGGTCAAAGGCTAGATTACTATCTATGTGTGTGCTTAAGTCCCTGACTAATGGGTCCACTCTAAGGGGTTAGTTGTCAATATGATAGTTACCAGGGATGGACGACTTCCCAAAGGATACTGTTATGCATTTCTTGGCATTTAGTTTTAGTCCATGGCTCTGACACCAGTTGTTTGTCTGTCAGCCCCTCCTGGAGAACATTTGTGTCAATGTGAGATTCGAAAATAGCTCCTAATTTGAAATAATCTGCAAATATAGTCAGCCAGAGACAACTGATATTGGCCTTGACTTCTGAGAAGTAAATGGCAAAAAGAAGTGGTCGAAGGACTGATCACCTGGGGAACTCCACTTGTGACTGGCCTCTTTGTACAGGTGGACTCCCTAATTCTAACTTCCTGGGTCCTGTCTGTGAGCCAGCTGGCTATTCACTGGGTGACATACGGGTTTGAGTCAACAATGCCTGACTGGGGTATTGTGTCAAATGCCTTGGCCTAAGGCAGTATGATCGATTTTGCCCTCATCCATTGCTTTGGTGACCTTCTCAAAGAAGTCCACCAGGTTGAGTAGGCATGATCTGCCCTTGTCGAAACCAAACTGGGTTGGGTCCAGTGTCTAGAGTAGGGGTCTGCAACCTGCGGCTCTTCCACCCCTCTGCAGTGGCTCCATGTAGCTTTGAAAAATAATGGCCACTCTGCCACGACACACACACAGCAAGAGTGATCGAGTAACAGATTTTAAGTATTGCTTTTATGAACTTATAAACTTTCTAGAATAACATGGTTTCTGTTGCCATGCATTCCAAACACACAGAGTGATCGAGCAATCCCCTGGCAGCAGCAATATCTCCTGAAAGGTTTCTATACCTCTCCACCATACCTCTGAAACTCTTACCACAAGAAATCTGGACAGAGCCAGAAATAAATGAGGAACAAAGGAAGAAAAATATGATGTATTTTAAATATTACTGTTATAAACTTAAAATCTTGCTCGAATAACAGTTTCTGTTAACATGCATTTTCCACATACACACAATTACCTCACAGCTGTACAGATTTTTGCAGAATGTCCTGATTTTTGCCTCATATTTTGGTCTGTTTCTCATAAAATTGTATTTTTTTTTCTGGCAAATCATTGAGGGCTGAAGTCAGAAAATATACAGACATTTGAGTTTCAGACTTTAGAAAATTCATGCTAATGCAAAACCTGTTATTTTATCAACTTTCTAAGTTTGTAAGAGCCACATTTAAAAAGTGTCCCTATTTTTGGGCCTTTGTCCTCCCATTATTTATGGCTTTGTCCAGATTTCTTGAGAGAGGATGAGAGGTATGAGGTACACACACACAGAGAGTGACTGAGCAATTCCAATATAAATCCCAACAAAGGAACACAAATAGGGATGGATTTTAAATATTGCTCTTATAAACAGTTCTTTTAGATATAGTATAATAACTATATATAAAACTTTATATGTTGCGTTGTCTTCATTTTAGGGGTTGAGTAGGTTTTGTGGCACCTGATGAACTTTATTTGGTGGGAGAGGGACCAAAATGGCTCTTTTGATAGTGAAGGTTGCAGACCCCTGGTCTAGAGGTTTACTACATCTCTGTTAATTACCTCTATGATAATTCTTTCCATGGCTTCACATGTACTAGTAAGACTTGTGTCTGTAATTTCCAGGGTCTGTAGATGGCCCATCTTTGTGCAGAGGGATGACTGTTGCCTTTCTGCATTGATGAGGTACAAAGCCTGTTTCCTATCATAGCTGTAAATCTGTGTGTATCTATATATATACACACACACACACACACACACACATATGGATTCCATACATTTGGTCGAATTACACTTAGTCAAAAATGTTTCCAGGCAGTTCACTTCACTGAAAGCTCACTTGATCGAAGTTCATTTGGTCGAAAATGGAATATAGCCCCTGCCCCACTGCAATGCAACCCTGGAGTGAGAATATTAAATAAGGAGGGTGTTATACGAATAATTTTTACTAAAAATATATATATCAATGCATTTCTAAAGGATATACCTTCTTATAAGAGTGAATACATTAAAATTACCCCCCCCCCCTATTTAATATTCTCACTCCAGGGTGGCACTACAATGGCTATATTCCATTTTCGATCAAGTGAGCTTTTAGTCTAGTGAGCTTTCAGTGCAGTACAAGACCTGGAAACATTTTCAACTAAGTGTAATTTGACCAAATGTATTGAATCCATATATATATATATATATATATATATACACACACACACACACACACACACACATGTATATGTCTGCAACTCTTTCTCTCTATACATATATATATATATACACACACACACACATACATGTCTGTATGTTTACTAGTGCCTTATTTATTATGACACTGACACTTCACTCCAGTTAACTTTTAATTGATATTTTGCAGGTTATACAGCTGACAGATGTTGCAATATGTTCATGTAGAGATTACCGATGGTAAATGGTATGTGATATAGTGGAATTCGGTGCGGGAAAGTCTGTTCGTTAGGCAGTTGCTCTAACCAATACACTATATTGCTGTGCTGCTTCATTTGCATATATGCCCATATACCCTTGGCTCCTTGTTCCCCAAACATACACCCCAACCCCTCCATAACACTGCAGTCATCCGTACTCCAGTCGGATTCATGGTGTATCCATACCACTACACATTGGCCACTCCCTCCTCCTATGGACCCATCCCATCCCATCGGTTGACTCACTCCACGTATCCTCAGAACTCCCAAATGTTTAGTCCACAAACATTGGTGACATGAGTGACAAAATAATACTATTCTCAATTTTTGGGTTGTCCCACATGGGGCACACATGTGTTTATGTCAAGATTAGACTCTATACTTCATTACATCCTTACTCCCGTTAACATGACACTACAATAAATTAATAAGTATGACTGTGGTAATGCACACGTTACACATGAGAGCCTAATTTTGTATGTGTTCGGCGTATTTCTTTTACAAATAGACTGGTTTAGTAATTGGCGTTGCCGTAGCAGGCACATCACAGGAATGATTCCATGTGTGGGAAAGTCCTCACATTTGATTATTTTCAGCACAGCACTGACTTTGGACATTGTACACACTTCTGCATTTTAGCAGTTTCATCCCGTCCCTCTTCTGCACAACCTATTATTCTATCTACTGTCAAAGTTTGTAAGGGCACTTTCATGTTATTTATGTCTGCAAATGGAATAAATGTGTTACTGAGAATGTACTTCTACATATTGATTTCTGCATGTGTGTATGCATATATATTTATAACGACCTCGCTGACCTCCATGGGGCGGTCTAATTAGAACCAGCCTATCCAACTCTGGCATGCCGGTCTCCATAATTTCATACCCATAGTTCCCCCACCCCACCTGTGTTTAAAATACACGCATACCATCCACTGCCCACTTGTTATCGCAGCCATGACACACCTCCATACATTGCCCTCTCCCAAGCATTAGGGGCCCTACAAGTATGTTGTCCCAATGTATTCTCAGGCTCTCCCACCATTTAGTCCTTGAACATACCTGCCCTTGCTTGAGTAATGGTCAGATGGCCAAATGGTCTATCAATTTTTGGGTGGTCCCACCAGGGACTACCCTCTGTATGTAAAGTAGACTTACCAAATCAACAGTGTTACTCCCACTGGTAATATCCTGCCTGTGGTGAGAGTAGCAGTGCTTTGCTCACTCCTGCCCAGCTGGATATGACATACGCTGACAGCGCTATATAATACTGGGGTTGCTGTTGATTCCCTTCTCATTCCTTTTGTATTCTTTATTGTTACATCTTTCTTTCTTTATATATATCTGTATATACAGTTCCTATGCTGGGCACTGCTTAGACCCATGCAAGTGCACTCAGACTTGCTTACTGGTATGTATGTGTTTACTGCTGCTTATTTGTGCTTACACCTGCTCACTATTACCTTATTCATTATGACAATGCCACTTTGCTTGAATGATATTTAAGTTAAATATCTCATGTGATACTCTGTCGGTTTTATGGCAAAACATTCACTCCACTTGGAAAATGATATGTGTTGTTGGACTAGAACCGTGAATGCCTGTTTGTTAGGTGGATGCTCTAAACACTACACTATTGACACTTACGTGGATTCTGCATGTTTTTATCTATTTGAATGAATATGATGTGTAAGCTATGCTGGGTGGAGGGCAGCGAGACGCAGACATGCTGCACTTCGCTTACACCTTCAATATTGCAGCAATTCAAATGTATAATAGGGACACAGAATCTAATTGTGAAAGTTCTAGGGACTGGGCTCTAAATTCCACTATGTGCTTGTGTGCTTACTACTTTGATTTAATTTCACTGTTCGTGGACACTCTTGTATGCTTAGCATACATTTCGGTATCCACAGACACTGAATTACTGACTATTAGGGGTGGGCTCTACTAGTAGGCATAATAGGTTTTGCGAAGTGTCGGGGCATGTTTACTCCTCCATAGAGCACTTGTACATTCCCCCTGCACTCACACACATTTCCTATGTACGTCAATTTGCAGCAGCGCGCCCTCACACATATTCATATGGTGCTGCTGCACCATCTGTAGTGAGGACACGCAGCCCAAGGCTAAAACTGTCCTTGCACCGAGCTTCTTGAATCCCAGGGATACTTTCTCATGTCCATATGTTTTGCCTTCTATTGTCCTTACTTTGTGTGTGAGACTTCCTATGGTAAATCCTTCACTTTGGAATTATTTCATAACTGCAGCTTCTGTAAATTTAGCCTTTACTTTACTAATCTTCTGTTCTACATTACCCCTTTGTGATCTTAGTTTGGGTTGTGAAAGTTTCCATACTTGGATACTCTACCTGTATTTCTCTTCAAATATATTTGGAGATGCTTCCTGGTATTGACTATTGGCTTTCTCCTCTGCACAACCATTGCAAGAAATCAGATCTTTTTCTTTCCCATATCCATGTTTATTTTTCATGTCTTTTAAAATTCTCTAGGCTTTGTTCTTTACATTTTTTGCACTTCTTTGGTTACTTATTCTTCCAAATGGCCCAGCATTTTTGTCTATATAATAGCTGTCACTGATCTGCTGTACGAGCACAAAAATACATATGTTTTTTCTTATGCAAGTATTTTTTAATCATTATGAATGTGTTATATTTTGAAATTCTGGGCTTCTTGCATAATAGTAACAATACATAATGTCTTCCTTATCCTCAATACTCCACATCTTTATGGCTCTTTTCCAGCCTCTCGTTTATTGTGACTACTTCAGTCTAAAATGTGGTAGGTGCAGCCTCCCCTGAACGTGGCTTAGCCTCATTGTTGGAATGTTGGTGTCTTAGACTCTACCCTGACAGTTTTTCACTGTGTGCATACATGGATCAGGAACTTCTTTATACAGGGACTTGTGTACCCAGTTGCCTTTTTTTTTATTTTTTAACCTACTTCTGTCCATGATATATGCTATCTAAAATACATTGTATACAGCAGTGTCATAGGTTCATAGGATTATACAAGGCTATCTGCCCCAAGGCATTTATAAGCCTAGCCCAGAGTGTTGTGGCAGACGCCACCCCTTATGTTAAAAATAATATGCCCATTAGTTTGTTTTTCTGAGGTGGAGCATGTCCATTAGTGCTGGGTTGGTCATGGCCTTGTATGTCAGGCATAGGTCACCTCTGAGCAAGCGGTATGCAACTGAATAGAGCTGGAGTGTCTGGCAGCATAGGACAGATTTTGGAGTCCCTTTATTCTTTTGGTGAGGAACTTCTGGGGTCTCTCCAACTGCTGCAGGTGTCGGGTGAGATACATCCCGAAAGGGGCATTGTACTCTATCATTGGTATGATAAGTGAAGAGTACAAGGGAACAATGACCTCACTTAATCTGGATGTGAAACCCTTCATGATCAGGTGGGCAATGTAGAATGTCTTTCTAAACACTTTAGCAATGTGAGTGTCGAAAGACAGGCTACTGTCAACCTGGGTCCCCAATTACCTCTTCTGTGCTTAGTGGATTTCCACCTATATGGTAGCTTGGGGGTGACCTTGTTTTCCCCCGAAGGGTATGACTATACATTTTTTGGTGTTTAACTTCAGGCCGTGGCTCTGACACCAGCCATCAGTTTCCATGAGAACCCTTTGGAGGATATCTGTGTCTGATGTACTTTCCACTATGGCACCCAGTGTGTAGTCATCTGCAAATTTTGTCAGCCATAGTCCTCCTATGTTTGCCTGCACTTCTGAGAAGTAGATGCCGAACAACAGGGGGCCAAGGAATGAGCCCTGTGGGACACCACTTGTGACTGGCTTGGAATCCGACATGGCGCCAGCAACTCTAACCCTGTGGGTTCTATCCTTTAGCCAGTTTGCAACCCATCTTGTGACATATGGGTTAACATTTAAGCTGGTAAGTTTCTCTATAATCACAATGTGTCGAAAGCTTTTACAAGGTCAAGGTAGGCTGTATGGACTGCCTTTCCCTCATCAATGGCTTAGTGTGTTTATGGGTTTGATACAGTGGTGTGGTTACATTATGTGAGACTGGTTTTGTGGTGTGTTGAGAGAGCTCAGCCTCCAGTTTGGCTAAATAGCTGCATCTCTCAGAAGTATTTGTGTTATGTGGGAGGAGAGGGTTGTCTGTGTACATGATGCAATTGTAACATTGCCTCAAAATTCCCAGATTCACCAACTGGGCAGGAGAGGACACCAGCATCTGACCCTTCAACATGCTAGAAATAATTATGAGTTTGGTATGAGACAGAAAAATAGAGGGCTTTATCAAGTAAGTGGGTACTCCTGGGGGATTTTGCAAGTGGGGAATTTGTATGATATAGGAGTACTTGACCTGCAAAGAAAAGTGCTTATAAGACAAGTGCTGAGCTTTTTTTTTTTTGAGAAGAAAAAGCTTTTAAGTCAAGGGATATGCTCAAGACAAGTGCTGAGCTTTTTTTTTTTTTTTTTTTTTTTTTTGAGAAGAAAACGCTATTTGGAACAAGTGATGCACTTTTTAGTGACTGTGTAGACTGTTTAGGTACTTAGTAGTGCAGTTCTAAGGGAAAAATGAAGAACAGACTTTATGGAGCCAGAAAAAGTTTAACCTTGTTAAACCAGCGCTGCCCGATGCTGCTCTAGTGGCAACTCCACTCTAAAGCGTGCTTTATAGCAGGGGGCTGGAAAAGGCAGGAAATTACCCAAAATGGCCAATGAATTACCAGTTACTGTCTCAAACCACTCCTCTGAGGACAAACAGGCAGCTCAGTACCCCCCACTCTCACTGGTGAGTAAAGAAACTTCCCGCTGGCCACACAAGAAAATGGAGGAACACAGGAACCAAATACAAAGCCCAGGGATCAGCAAATTTGATCACTGGAAGAACTAGCTAGGAAAGTTAGTAAAGCAGATGAATTTTGTTTTTGCTTGGTTTTTCGACTAAATGCTATCAAAGGCTAGTACACTTGAGTGTATTAGCCTGTAGGTTAACTTATAAGCAAAACTTAAGCTAAGAAGTGCAGTCAACAAATTAAGCTGAGAAAAAAATACCCAGTAAAGTATAGTTTATTTAAAGAGAAGCTCATTGCTAACCAGTATCTGTTTCCTACATTTCACTAGAGCTGATTTTGCTTATTGTATATATTTCTGATCTCCAACTTGTTCATGTTACACAAATTTGTAAGGAGAGCAATTTCATGCATTTGCAACTCAGAATAAATCCTAATTGGAGGTTACAAGTCTAATAGCCCTAGTCTTTTTTGCCTAGCCATTCATGCCCCAGTTTTCATAGTTGTCTGTGCCCAAGGACTAGAAAGACTTTGGTGTACACCTGTGCCTTAGACTATAAGCTGCTGCCATCCATAAAAGCCACAGGTGAGAAGCAGGGGTGAATTTATGCTTTCCCATGCACTGGTCCAAATGTTATTGGAATAAGCTTAAAGAAGTGATCCGTTTCACATAAATGGAGAATGTTTTTCCAGAAAAAGGATAAAAACACAAACCTGTTCCTCCAACATGTTTTGCTTATGTCACAGACAATGTTTAGATCCTCAGACTGGGTAATTCTTCTGCTGTTTTGTGAATGTGCAGCATATCCATTATGGCTGGATTTGAGAAGGTCTTTTAAGCTAGGTTTTATTGCCCTGTGGTAGTCTGTAGGAGACTGATTACAGGGACAAGAGTTTGGGGTTTTCCAGATAAGACACGTTTTTTTTTTTTACACCCTGTATTCTTTTAATGAGGATTCTCTGTGGCCACTGCGGTTGTTAGAAATACCTAGTCAGGTACACGCTGAAGAGTGCAGTGTACTTGATTACTGGTCTAATGAGGGCTAAGTATAGTGGGATTATGATCTCCTTAGATCTGGATGCCAAGCCATAAGTTATAACTTGGCATACAGAGAAGGATTTTCTCACCACCATGGACACATGGTGATCAAAGTTCAGGTTACTGTCAACCTGAGTTCAAGTCCCTTACCACTGGGTTTACTTAGGAGAGTGTTATAAGAGTGGTCATCTTCCCAAAGGGTATATATATGCATTTTCTGGAATTGAGTATTAGGCCATATTTTCGGGACCAATTAATTGGCTCTCAGACCCTCCTCAAGGATATTTACATCCTTAGAGGAATCTGTCATTGCACCCAACTTCCAGTCATCTGCAGATTCGGTCACCCAAAGACCCTCTATATTTTCTGTGACGTCAGAGAAGTGTATTCCAAACAGGAGAGGTCCTAGTTAAGGAGCTGTATTCCCCCAGCCTAACTTCATGTGTCCTATCCATGAGCCATGTGAGTTCGGTAACTATTTTAGCCATTTAAATGTTTCTATCAAGACTTTTCTGTCTGCACTATAAGGTTGAGAGGTATGCCTTCGGTTCATAGGTAGGTAATAGGCTGTCGGGCCTATACAAGCCTAGCCATAATGATGCCAATTGCTTCCCACAAATATTTACTTTCCTGGACTCCTGTCTAGCAGGGCTACGGATGTGATCCCCAGGGTGAATTTCCTATCTCCCTTCCAATTGTCAAGGTTCCTCTTGAAGACATGTATGGACAGCCTATTCCAGAGTATGGGGGGGGGGGGTGGTCTCTGGGTCAGGAACCTATTCCTCCGGCATGTTCGATTCATCATGATGACAAGGTTAAGATCCCTGGAGCATGTGGCTCAGAGGGATTGGGATTAGCATGTCCGACAACTCTGGATTTGACATGGCCTTGTATGTTAGGCAGAGATCGCTGAGTAGGCAATATGCGACAGAGTATAGCTGGAGTTTCTTTACTCCATCAGCATAAGGCATCTGCTTTAGGCCTGTAATTCTTTTTGTGAGTATTTCTGCTGCCTTTCTAGTTGTTGCAGATGTCTTGTGAGATGCATACCAAACAGGGCATTGTATTCTATAACGGATGTAATGACAGATGAGTACAGAGGGACAATGGCCTCCATTTTTCTAGATGAAAAGTCCTTAGTGATGAGGTGTGCCACACAGAAGGATTTTCTAACTGTTGTGGCTATATCAAAAGGTGAGACCACTGTTCACCCATGTCCCTAGGTCTCTTATCACAATTTCGGTGTGGTAGTTCATGGGTTCGTGTTTTTTCCAAAGGGGACAACTATACATTTTTTTTGGCATTTAGCTCGAGTCCATGGCTCTAGCACCAGGCATCTGTTTTGGTAAGGCCCTTTTGTAGTATATCCACATCATCAGGGGATTCAGTAATGGCTTCCAGCTTGAAGTCATCTGCGAACTCTGTAAGCCAGAGTCCCTTAGTGTTGGCCTGTACTTCAGAGAAGTAGATGCCAAACAAGAGTGGTCTCAGGACAGAACACTGTGGTACAACACTTGTCTGGAGCTGGATTTGGAGTCTGCTACTTTTCCAGTGTGTGTGTTCTGTTAGTAAGCCAGTTTGCAACCCATCGAGGGATGTAGGGATTAATGCCCAGCTTTGTAAGTTTATCTATGATTCCAGCTTTCAAGTACCATCAATGGATATCTTAAAATTGGGCCAACTGAGTTCCTAATATCAGCAGCTTTCCCAGAGATGAAGAAACATTCCAATATAAAAAGGTGTTCCCAGCATCAGCAGCTTCTCCACAGATTGGCAAAGCATTCAGACACAAAATGGGCTACCTCTTCCCAGGGTAGACAGAGTGGCTCTTACACACTGATTGAACCCAACAGCTACAGAGGAAATGAACCCCCCCCCCATCCATAGTGGCTGTAGGTGCCAAACCATAAGGATCCTGGCCAAAAGAGGAATGGTCCGAGGTATAAAAGTGGCCACAGCACAGTCACCCACCTGCAGATGAGGGAAATTGTTAGCCTGCTATGGTGGCAAAGGCCTTTTGCTTAATTTCTTTTGGCAGGAATAAGGACCAACTATGGGACCATTAGAGTCCATTCCCTGGTTAAGCCAAACAGTACCACTTTACTGGAGGAAGGAAAGCAGCAATTGCCAGTAAATACTCCCAGTCCATATAAAAGTTGTTTTTGACAGTAAAAAGCACATCAGCCCCACAAAAGCAAAACAAAAATATTCTGTGGAGAAATTGTATACCTACTTTACACCACTTTTAAACTGACAGAAAAAGCCAGTGCTCCATCCAGTACATTAGGCTCCAGAAAGTCCATTCAAACAAGATGCAAGCCTTTGGTGTCAAGTAAAGCTCTGAAGGGCTTCTCACCCAAATTTCATTTAGTCAATTCAGCTCCAGTTGCCAGACACTTTGGGGGCATGGAAGGTGTCCTGAAGCTTTGGAAGCTATTCAGCTGTTGTATTTCTTATCAGGGTTTTGCTGTTGTATTCTTAGCAGGATATAACCCATACACTTAAGGTCACTGCAACAGTGATAAAAAAACTGAGGCACGTCACCACCCAGATGGAAGCAGATCTCAGCAAACACTCCTGCGAGATCATCCCAACAGGTCAGAAATACAAGTGTTTAAGACAAAAACCATGCAGTGACAAAAGTAATTAGCTCCTCACCCTGTCAAGGAAGCCACATGCCAGGGGCTGGTGTAGTACTGCACTATCACCGCTGGACCCACTACTCTAAAATAGCCCCACCCAGGAATAGTACCCCATGCAAGAGAAAAATGAGAAGTACCCATCAGCTGATTATCACACCACAAACCCAAAAAGGAAAAAAAAAATTAACCTCAGCCAGGACAAAGACATCCCTACAAAGAGTGTGTAGCATTCTCAAAGATTTAAAATAGTGCACCTACTTCTATGCAGCTGTAAAAACTTGTGCATATAAAAGTGGAGGGAATGCACACACACATTACAAGCAAACTAATTACTCAGCATTTGCCTTTACACTGTGGAAAGGAGAAACAGTAGGACTTAACAGCAGACGGGGGGGGGTCAAAATTTGGCAGGTACACAAGATGGCTAAACAAAACTACTTAAGACAAGTGCTGCAGTATTTACAAGTAAACAGCCAAATACATTCTTGAAAACCAACCCTGTTGGCTAAACTGCCACTAAGGACAAAAGAAACTTGAGTGGACACTGGTACTGATCCATCACCAAGTGACATTGAAATTCAGAATATATCACCCCTTGATGAACAGAGGCTTGAAAGAAATGAGTACTCACTAGTGCCACAAAAAGTGGAAATTCTCAATGACTTTAAATTATATAACTTCAGTACTACTAAATTTGAAATTGATATGGTAGAATTTTTATCTAAAGGTTTGACATTCGTACCATCTAAACCATTAAATATTGTGGACACCATTCTTGACATTAAAATTATACACTAGGAAACTCAACTTTAACTTAGTGATGGGCAACTGTTTGAATACAACGCAACATGACAGGATGTACATTCCTAGTACTTACAACCCGCCATTACACCCAGTATTGGAGTTGAGAAGTTACACCCAGTATTGGAGTTGTTTGAGAAGTGTTGTGAACTAGACATTAGACATGCTAATACGATTGGAACTATGCAAAACAATGCTTTTAATATAAACATGATAGAGCATGACTATATCACAAAACCGCTGATTTTGTAAACCAAAGGAAGAGGGTTAGTTGCGTTTAGTATACTAGATAAAACAACATATAGATGGGTTACTTAAAACTGAAGCATACGCCACCAGCTCATGATCAGAAGTTAACACGGCATGTAAGTTTATAAAAGGATTGTATTGAGGATTTATAAAGAGTGTAGGATCAATCAGAAGACAGCTACCCAACAACTTTGTTCCCTAGATACCCATGCATTTTTGGTATCCCGAAAGTTCATAAATGTATACAGAACCCCCCGTTGAGACAGTAGAGGGCCACCAACGTATTCTTGTGCTAAGATTGTGGATGCTATATTACAGAAATTTATAGTCAAGGAGTCTCAAATTTGTAAAGACTCTTGGACATTTCTTGAAAAAATATTAAGAGTTTACCCCCACTACAATTTAACAATAGATGTGAGGGATCTGTATACTTGCATACCACATGACAAAACACTTTAATGTATGGCATTCATGTTAAACATAATGCAACCAATAGGGAAATTAATCTAGTTACTGAACTTAGCGAGTTAGTGCTCTCAAATAATTACTTCAGGTTTCATAAGGAGTTTCTTACAGAAAGTACGGGTGACAATGAGTTTATTTTTTATTAACAAGTTCCTTTATAGGTTCATTTTTTTTTTACACCAGATTCCTGGATGACATCTTCATTTTGTTTAATGGAGATGAGGACGCGAGTAAATTGGTACCACAATACATCAATAGTACCACAAATTTTTTGCAACTCACATCACCGTTTGAAATGGACAACATAGCCTACCTGGACGTATACTTAAGAATTATGCTATGAATTTTCACTGGAAAGATATTCAGGAAAGAGACTCCCAACACCTTCCTCCACTACACAAGTAGTCCCCCTTTCCATCAGAAGAGGTCTGTTATCAAAGGCTAACTGGTAAGAGCAGCCAGAATGGTTAGCCTAGACGCTGACTTCGAGCGTGAAGTATGTTCCCACATAGAGGCTACCCTGAATCACTTAAGACATCAATACAAGAAGTAAAAAAAAAATTAAGCTTATTTCCTGCCTTTCTTGTTAAGTGGTACAGACTATTTGTAGGCTTCTGAGCCCCCAAGCCCTTCTGTGTTTGAGGGAAGCCTTCTAGTTGTTTATTTCTTATAACTAGCCAGTTTTCTAGTTTCAGCACTCAAATCTGTTTCTTTGATCCCAGCACTTGTTCAGAAAAAAAATTTTTACTGTACTTGTGTTTTTACCTACTTCTTTTTACTTTTGCATCATCTTAAAATACTCAATTGTATTTATTACTGCTTGGTGTAACTCATTCTAAGCCTTTTGGTTTAAACACTTGGGCTTCGGACCAGTTAGTTGTTTTGCACTGAGAGGGTTTGTGGTCTGCACTGTTGTGGCAGAACAGGTAGCTTACATCCTTCTAGGTTGAGAACTGCTGATTGAGGGCTCAGTGTCTGTTATTCTAAAAGTGTATTAATTCTGGTTTAAGCACTTGGGCTTTCAAGCCAGTTATTTTACATTAAGAGGGTTCGTGATCTGCACTCTTGTGGGAGGAGAGGCTGGACTCTGCCCTTCTGAGCTGGGAATTTTCTGGTTAAAGGTTTATAGTGCCTGAATATTTGAACTGTATCTTACTGAAATTGGTTCACCTTGTTTGCTCTAGCATAGACTAGATCCAGGCCTACTGAATCTAGCTTTGTTTATATGCTTGTTGGGTGTTTGCTTGTTATTTCCCTGAAAGCTAATTCCACCTAATACGCAACTTCTCAGCGCTTCTGTGGATCACTAGTGATATCTGCATTGCTTACTGTACTTATTTCCTTGTTTCACTTGAAAGTTACTGTTTGTCGTTTTTGCATTTAGTTACTTGTAACACATTGCACTCAAGTTACCTGGCACTTGCTCACTAAAGCAATTATATAAGTCAGCACTAAAAATTAAAGCACTACACCCTCACTCCCCACTGGCCCTTCTTTTCAATTAAGGATTTCCCAATATTATTCTAGCATGTCCAAAGGTCAGTTGTCAATCTCCTCTCCGGTCCAGCTGGTGAATCTGGGAATCTTGAGGCAATGTTATAACTGCCTCATGTACACAGACAACCCTCTCCTCCTCCCACATAACACAAATACTTGCGAGAGATGCAGCTATTTAGCCAAACTGGAGGCTGAGCTCTCAACTCAGGACTGGCAAGACCAGACAGGAGGAGAAGGCAACTACACACACCACAAAACCAGCCTCACATAATGCTACCACTCCACTGAATCAAACACAAACACACAAAGACATACTCGGAGGCTCTGAGTAAAAATTTACCTAAACAGCAGAGGCCTCCAAAGCAGACACCCAAACAACTGCTACCTCAAGACACCCCACAAGCAACACAAACCACAAAAGCAGTGTGCAAAGCAGTCACAGCCCTTAAGGCGAAATACAACACCAAACATACTTGTCATAGGTGACTCCATAGTCAGACACACTGACGTCCCACTCAACAGGCTGAACAAGGAGAGGGTCACAGTAAGCTGCCTATCGGACGCTAGAATCCACCACATAACACAAGCACTCGGGTCACTCCATGGCAAGTACAAATATGACACAGTCATTGTCCATGCTGGTGTGAACGACCTGAGACGTACCTCCCTGGACTACATGAAAAAAGACATAGAGGAGCTCTCTGATTATATAGCCCAGGCAGGTATGACCCTAACCCTGAGCAGTATCCTTCCTTCACCAAGAATGATGCCACAATATAGAGACAAGATGATCAGCTTTAACAATTGGCTTAATGTCTGGTGTCATTCAAAGGGGATCCAGTGTCTGTCTGCCTGGGATGACATGCTTGACAAGCCACGCTGCTTCGCAAGGGACAGCTTGCACCCGTCACCCCTGGGATTCCGGATATTGGCTAAGGCTCTTGCCACCCCCCTAGTGCCTTTTTTAGGCAAGGCTCAAATTCTAAACCTACCACCCTAGAAAACAAAAATGGGAAGAAACTGAGGGTAATGCTGCTCCATGCCAGAAGTCTAAATCTCAAAATGCACGCACTCGAGGCCCTTCTCAGTATGGAGAACATCGATGTCTGTGCTGTAACTGAAACCTGGTTCAAGGCTCCTGAGAGCACACCGGCACTATTAGGTTTTACCTCATATCATGCGTTCCGACCACAAAAGGAAGGGGTGTATCCATATTCATAAAGGATACTCACACCTCCAGGTTGGTGGCAACGCATGAAGCTTCGGAAACCATCCAGGTGCAACTAACCATAGGCAAAACTGCTCTACAAATTGTAGCATGCTACAGGCCACCCTCTCAAACTCAGGAACCCCACACAGCCTTCCTGAAGACACTGGAGGGTATAAATGTATCTCCAAACACCATCATATTGTGTGACTTCAACTACCCGAATATAGACTGGGAACATTACTCAAGCCCTAACTTTCTAGCCCAACGGTTCCTGGAGTTCATAAATTCAAACGCCATGGAACAGCTAGTCACTGTTCCCACGAGAGGAGAAAATATACTAGATCTCATTGTCACAAACATGGGGACAAAATGCTCCACACCGGAAGTATATCCCTCATTGGTGAGATCTGATCATAAACTAATCTCACTGGAAATCCACATCCCGCCCCCACTCCAAGCAAAAAAGACCATAGTGAAGAACTTCTCTAAAGCAAACTTCACACTTACTCAAGACTGGTGTGGTATCCTTCAAGGCCCCTGAGCCAGAGGAAACCACAACCCAAGCTGCGGAAGCCCTTACAAATGCCTTCTATGAACACCTCCAGGACTGCATGGATCAGGCAATCCCAAATAAAACCAAGACTCTTTCCACAAAGGGCAAACGTCCAGTCTGGTGGACCCCAGCCATTAACAAACTTTAAAATAAGAGGAGAAAGCTATTACATGATAGAACAAAATTCATAAAAGGGAAGTCACCCCTGATCATTATTAGTAAAAAATACGAGCACTCATAAAATCAACTAAGGCCAATTTTGAGAGAAAAATTGCCATGGATTCAAAGGACAATCATAAGGCCTTTTTCAGCTATGTTAGGAACCTGGGTGGAAACTCCCAGATATGCTCAGAATTAGTCCAAAATGATACAAAAATCACTGAACCCACAGACATTGCCAACATACTGGCAGACAGGTTCAGTGCAAACTTCACCCCCTCTCCCCCCCCCTAAAGGAGAGATACTATCCCAGCCGTGTAGCCTCCCGGACATCTCAAATGCACATGTGAAAGCTGCTCTCTCTAAAGCTAAAAACACAGCATCAATGGGACCGGATGGTGTCCCCGGCTGTGCTACACAAGCTAAATGAGGAATTAAACCCGCACATAAGGCAGCTGTTTAATCTTAGCCTTACCACAGGATACGTGCCCAAGGAGTGGCATACGGCAACTGTGGTCCCACTCCACAAAGGCGGTGCCTCTACGGACCCTGGTAATTACCGCCCCATACGCTTAACAAGTCTAGTCTGCAAAGCTATGGAGAGGATCATAATGGAGCTCATAAACAAAGATATACGCGACTTGCAGACATTGGACCCGACCCAGTTTGGCTTTGTCAAGGGAAGATCATGCCTTTTGAACTTGGTTGACTTCTTCGAAACAGTCACCAAGGCCATTGATGAGGGAAAGGCAGTCCATACAGCCTACCTTGACCTTGCAAGGCTTTCGACAATACCCCACTCGGGTATTGTAGAAAAACTTACCAGCTTAAATGTAAACCCATATGTCACAAGATGGGTTGCAAACTGGCTTAAGGACAGAACCCACAGGGTTAGAGTTGCTGGCGCTGTGTCAGACTCCAAGCCGGGTCACAAGTGGTGTCCCACAGGGCTCGGGTCCTTGGCCCCTATTGTTTGGCATCTACTTCTCAGAAGTACAGGCCAACATGGGAGGACTTTTGTTGACAAAGTTGCAGACGACTGCAAACTGGGCGCCATAGTGGAAAGTGCATCTGACACGGATATCCTTCAGAAGGGACTCACGGAAACAGATAGCTGGTGCCAGAGCCATGGCCTGAAGTTAAACGCCAAAAAATGTATAGTCATACCCTTCGGGAAAAACAAGGTAACCCCAAGCTACCATATAGGTGGCAATCCAAGTGGTTATCAGGGACCCAGGTTGACAGTGGCCTTTCTTTTGACACTCACATTTCTAAAGTGGTTAGAAAGACCTTCTACATTGCCCACCTGATCATGAAGGGATTCACATCCAGATCTAGTGAGGTCATTGTTCCCCTGTACTCTTCACTTATCAGACCAATGATAGAGTACAATGCCCCATTCGGGATGTATCTCACCCGACATCTGCAGCAATTGGAGTGACCCCAAAAGTTCCTCACCAAAAGGATAAAGGGACTCCAAAATCTGTCATATGCTGCCAGATTGAAGAAACTCCAGCTCTATTCAGTCGCATACCGTCTGCTCAGAGGTGACATGTTACTGACATACAAGGCCATGTCCAACCCGGAATTAATAGACATGCTCCACCTCAAAAATCCAAATCCACCAAAACCACTAGAGCAAGCGACTTAAACCTTAGCACGGATATAAATAGGACGTGCTAGAGGGATAGATTTATCACTCAGAGACTCCTATGCTGTGGAATAAAATCCCGTCCATGTGAGGCAGAGCACCTCACTGACTCTGTTCAAGAGAAATCTAGACCTGTGGATGGGAGATCGTAGGTTTACCCCAGGAATCATCTCTGTGTCACTGCTGGACAGAGGCACAACAAAGGGAC
>NC_056731.1:1926666192-1926704924 GCF_019279795.1 Protopterus annectens | reverse complement strand
CAGGCAACATCAATCCTGCATCCTCCACATTCAGAGGTCTACATCTTATTTCACCATCTAAAATTTATATAACCTCTTTTTGACAGCAACATGGAGGTCTCAAATCACTTCAAGCGGTTAATCTGGCAAATTCAAGGAAAAGAAAGCCATACAGTTTACCCAGCTTTCTGGAAAGAAATGCAGGGAAATGTTGAAGTTTGCCTTAGAGATTTACAGTAACAAATAGTGATACCTCTACTGCTTCCATTATGAGTGAAAAGATGGAAATGCACACCATTGCAACCTTACACCACAAGGGTGTCACAAAAGGTTAAGAGTAACGCAATGGAAACTTCAGACTGAAAGACACTGAAGTGCAAAGTCAAAACAAACTGAACAAAATGAAATGGACAAGAGCTATAACAAAAATGATAAAATGTGTCAAAAGCAAGCAATTTGTTATACAGCTTTATAACCAAAGGAGTGATATGGAGTTTACCAAAACAGAAACAAGAACCGACTAAGATTTCTTTTGTAAAGGAAAAGACTTTACCATATTCCCGTTTGTTACTGAAATATTAACCATTTTGCTACATTAATTCAAATAGCTATTAAATGAGAGAAATGGTTCCTCCCATTCTTAAAGCAAAGAATAGTATACAGACTGAATGAAACAAGCCAGTCAGAATTAAAGTATAAATCTAAAAAGTGATGAAGAGCAATATAAAATAAATGCTCTCTATCCTCCTTGCACGGTAAAAAAATAGGTTATGCATAAAGGATAAAATATTCAGAAGCCAAGCATACAACAGTCAAAAATTGTATTGACTGACTTTCCAGTTCAAGTGTCACATTTGCAATTTGCAATACTTACAGGTTGCGGTTGTTGCCATTGGTGTTTTTATCTAATCAACTTAGGGCAAGAAACTCAAGACAGGTACACACAAGCCAAATATAATCAGTGACCCAACTGCACACCTGTGGACAAGCTTGGCAATCAGCTTCTGCAATTCACTCTTCTGCCAGGTAATCTGGCTGAGATCAAAGCAAGGCTGTCTGAAGATTCTATGACCTCTTTTTGACAGCAACAAAGAGGCCTCAAACCACTTCAAATATTAATCTAGCAAGTTCCCAAGGAAAAGACAAGGCCATACAGCAGACCCAGCTTCGCTGGAAGGACTTGCGACAGAGGAAAAAAAAAAAAAAAAAAACATTTTTAAAAGATATTCAAGTAGTGTGGAGGCTCATGCAGGCACCATGACAAAAATGAAGCATTACAAAACATGCTAAAATACTGTAAAAAGTAAACTACTGTAAATAATGTACACCTCACTATAATCCCCTGGGAAGTGTGGCACACCAGTGGAAACTCATTTTACAAAACCACTTCAGTGTCAAATGACAACACAATACTGTATTTTGTAATGTCTGTCTTCTGGCCATTTTCAGCTGTACTACTTCACAGGATGTGGAAAAGCAATGACTGCCTATAGGCCCAGCTGAACACATTCCCACCCCAGTCTACAAGGCATGGTATAAATGTATATTAACTCATTCCTTCCAGTACAGCTCTTCTGAATGCGTATTTATTTACTTTTAACTCCCAGGGTGCGTGACTTGTAAGTTGTCACCTTATAGTCCAAACAAATATTCTCGTTTCTGGAACCATAAGCGTTACTAAAAAACAAAACTGCAAATTATTCAGTATAAAATCTTTACACAAGTGGCATTCGGTTTGATGCTTTAAACTGTATGTTATAAACAAAGGTAGTGATTAATTTTGTAATGTCGCATAAACTGAAGACATTTCAGTAACCATTCAAGACGCATACTGCCAAGCATAATTCTCTTCATACAGCTGTGAGCTTTCACAAGAGACTGCACAGTTCTGTTGCCTGAACGCCGAGATATTTAACTAAATGTCATTTGTATTATTTTCAAATCTCCTTAGCTGCATTAGACAGAAATCAAAAACAATTGCTTACCATCATGCATGCTTGAAGACAATCTAATGCATTGTATGCAGCATGGTTTTCGCATTATTAATGCAAATATGAACAATTTGACATCTATAGGCGTCAGAAGACAATGTCTGGAGGCATACTCCGCTTAAAACATCTTGAAAAATTAAAAGCAACCCTTTCTTTGCCAGACACCGATGATAGTGGCCAACATGTACTGCCAGACTGCATATTTTGAAGCTAGAAATCAGTGTTAGGATTGACCAGTAGGGCTCAATACTTACTTGTAGGGTATTTCAATGGCTGTCGAGCAAATTTAGAAGCTGCTCCTTTACACCCTACCATTGTGAAACTGCAGAGTACAGAGAGATGCAGTGGCATGGGAAGGAAAGCCACCCCGCCCTGCAACCCCCCCCTTTTCAGTACATTTAACTTGGTGCAGGGTTCAATGAACAGGCTACTGATGGACAGAGCCTCAAAAAAACACCATATACAGTTACTGAAAAAAACAAACTGTTTATGTAGGCTTTAAACCTTTTTAATATCTATCTTTCATATAAACAGCATCTATTAAAGCACACACACACACACTTACCATGCATTTCAGAACAAATGCACATTACTCAAGGAAATTTATGGCACCTCCCTCGATCTGGCCCAGACCATAACCTGACCACACACGTGTCTTACTATGTAAGTGTAGCAAGGGTTTAATGGGGGTACTAAGCAAACAGGCATTTCCAGAAGCTGCATTTAGTTAAAGCAGTCAGATCACGTTCCATTTAAGGCTGCAGGAGCTCTTAAGTTTTTTGGTAGCAAGCCCCCCCCCCATACATTTCAACATGAATATTAAGAGCCACCTGTAAGAACTCCCCATATTTTAACATGGACGAAGAAACACCAGTAAAAGGAAACAAAAAAGCTTAATTTTGAAAACCCAAAAGTTTCCAAAACCCAAAAGTTTCCAGTGAAGTGTACAACCACTCAAACATTAGAACTAAGATGTCACATGTCTGTTAAGGAGGTTGGTAGTTCATACATAGTAAATGTTGCATACAAGACTGCATGCTTAAGATTGTTTTAGTGGGGCATTAAAAGGGGACAGCACCCCCCCCCCCCCAAGTGCAACCAAGCACAAGTAACATGCCTTGTCTCAAAGTACTGCACCCATGTTAAGCTTATCTGTTCAGCTTGAGGCCACTGTGAAGGTTGATGCACCACTGTCTCATACAGGTATTGGTGGAAAATTCAGCGGCAGCTCTGTGACTCAGTCAAGCATGCCAGAAGCAGAGAAGTAGTTAACCATGAAATTAAAAGACTGCTGCTACTGATCTACAGTTTTTGCACAACACTAAGCAGAGTTGCACCATGTCAGAGAACGAAAATAATCCTTACTCTGAGAAAATGTAAAAACTGGCAAAAGGTTCTCCTATTCCGCAAACTGCCACTCCCTTAAAAGCCATTTAAGGATCTTTCTACACAAGCTCAAATGTGAGCTGTGCTGGTACAAGCTACTATTAACACCCTTCAATAAAATGCATGTGTGATATTCAGCCCAAGTTCCACAATGTTACTTTTCTCGCCAACACACAAGTCTACTGCATTCACTTTTACCATAAAATCTACAATAATCCCCCCATACTCCTCTACAAACTGTTCAATAATCTTAAAATTCTACCTACATGTTAAATCAATCCATCAAGACCATCAAAAAAAAAAAAAACTAGGTTCACTTTACAGGATAAAGGCAGTCTTAACCCCCTCCTGCTAGATTTGCCATAGCTCGTTCTCACCCACTTTCAACACTTCTGTATGCATCCCAGTTACTCACCAATCTAAACCAGTCTGCCCTTAAACTATTTGCTACAACCACATTGCCAGATTTGCCATTGGCCTGCCTTACAGGACTCATTTTATCAGCCTAAACCAGCCTGGGTGGCTAGAATTACCCAGCTTGATCCAGTATAACCGGATTGTTGCCCATAAGATAGTTTTTTAAGAGCAGGAGTATTGTCTGGATTGTAATCACCCCCTATCACAATATCCCAGACCTCTTCGATCCTCTAATAAAACTACTAGTCCAGACTATTAAAACTAATAACTCTGCCAGTTGACACAGCCAACTCTGTAGGCAGATCCTGGAACTCTCTCCCCTGAGATTACTTTTCTCACCAACCTGAGTGAATTTAAGATTAAGGAGTCTAAACTGGCTAGGTCAATGTAGCAAACTTGACTAACTCTCCTCTAAGAGTTAAAAACAGTAATTTAGCCTACCTAGGTTACTTAATCCTGACATACACTTACATTTACCTCTAAACTTGTTTAGGTAAGTAAACACCGCAAATAGTGTCTGAATCTTACTGTACGAGTTCCAACAGTACCTTTAGCTAACCTGTGTTACTTAACACTGACCTACTCTTGGTATTTTCTTTAACTATGGAAGTTCTATAACTTGCTTAAGTATGCAACCACTGTAGATATTGTATCTTAATCTTAACTGCTTACCTTGGAGGTTTTCTCCCCGGGCCTCTGCTGAAAATGGACATGTATCCAGTTGGACTATCCCGGTCAACAAATGTAAAGTAAAATGCTTATCAAATTTACTAAACATCACTCAATAACAAGTCCATTATGCTTCTTGTGTGACAGCAAGCAAGCATCAGTTCACCCCACATCTGGGTATTCACATGTATGGAGTCAGCATTACACACTACAGAGCCCTCCCCTGGGGATTGGGTTTCTTACATTAAGAGGTGCAACATCACTCAAGCAAGCAAAAACTTTGCTAGCAGCTCTAATGTGGCTATTAAAGCTAGGGTGGCATATGCTGCAATGATCCCGGTACGTGCAAATCACCCAGTTGAATTACACTTGTAAAACAGTAGTCTACACAATGCAGTAATGCTTCTGTCTATCCAGAAGTAGAGCATGCACCACCAGCGTATTGTCAATCAAGGCACTACTAGCAACAGA
Organism: Protopterus annectens; assembly: GCF_019279795.1. Lineage (NCBI taxonomy): Eukaryota > Metazoa > Chordata > Ceratodontiformes > Protopteridae > Protopterus > Protopterus annectens. Next base: position 1,926,700,011 of record NC_056731.1, on the reverse strand, counting down.
GGCATACATACGGCTATGCAAGACTTACTACTGTGCATTATGGGAACCAGTGTGTTAACATACAACTACATTTCTAATAACATATAAACTCAACCTTGTAGGTTTGTGTGTGCTAAAGGGAGGGGGGGTTAGCTAGTGTAGTTAGCATGCAAGAGACAACTCCATATGCTTGTACAACAAAGTCACTTGCTAACAGGTTGGAAATCCAGAAGTTCCACAATGTTCCCAAACAAATACAATGCTACCTTTCATATACTAAAAATGCATGTTTTTCTCCTTACCTGCACACAATCCATTTCAAGACAAATTAATGAACCATCTTGCTTGTGAAAATAAACAAAAACTGGCAACAAGCAGAAATGAGTAGAGGGAAAACAGGCTAACAGCATATTTTTAGCAGCATTGCAAAAATACCCCAGGATGCAGAAGAGGCATCAGGAAGTATTCCTGAAGATAAGTCAGTTTGCAAACTCACCGTAAGAATTCCAACTTGAAAATGTTGGAGACGCAGTAAAGCTGAAAAGACGTTTCTGCCAAACGTAAAGATAGACTCAGACAATTGTATACAGAAATGCAGTCATTTTTAACTCCCCCCGATTTCCTGAAACATCACTGAAATTGTCTCAAGATTTTTCACTGCCCTCTCCTGAACATACAGACTTTTGGAAGAAAAAGCAATGGGACTGTCCCTTCACATCCCTGACAGCTAAATTCCTTCAGCAAAGGCATGCCTGTTCACGCATGTCTTTCGGAGGCCACTCTACCGCAGGGAGGACATGCAGACTCCACACAGAAGGCCTCCAGCAGAGAACCGTACAGGAGAACCTCTAGTAACAAGTCAAATCTGTTGCATGTTGATTTTTCATCCCTTTGATTTGGGGCAAGTTGCTTTTTATAATTGAATTTATGCACATTTACTTCATATGAGTTTTTAAATGAACAAAATACTGCTAAATCCATTTTTCCTGCTTTGTGAAATTTCACAAGGTAACACTATCATTTCATAAGATCAGGTGTTTAAAGACAATTAACTTGAACAGGATGAACTTGACAGTAGTTCGGTGTTGATATGGTTTTGTCACTTTTCTGAACGTCGCAATTAAGAGCTGCTAGTTTTGCAGGATCCCTATTGTGCACATAGTAGCCTATGGCTTTATGCTCAAGTTCACACAGAGGTCTATTATTTCCACTGAAAAACTTCCTGGATGGGGTACATTGCCAACTGAGGAGTAACTAGTTTATACAGCAGGTCAGATATTGTTATTAGACAAAGGCTTTATGGGGTGGTGGATAACTATACAAAAGGAATAGTTTTTCACCAATTGCTTGTTTTAATCTAATGTTTAATCTTGTTTAATAGTCTGCATGTCGGGGAGGATTACCTTTTGAAATAATCCTGCAAGACTGAGCACATATCGTTCTTGCTGCACTTAATTTCCTTATTAAAAACGAAACTGACTTGTTAATGTTATATTTGAAAATGCACTTCTGCTCAACACAGATTGTTTAGTTTGTATGGGGAGCAGCCATGGGAAGTGGGGTTGCAAGGGGGGGCTGCAGAAACAATTACTGCACAAAATTATAATTAAAGATACCATAAACAAAAAAAAGCTTGAAGTCTGTGTTAAGTGGTCAGAAAATGAATATTCACAATGTCACTGGATAATCTGCTTGGCTCGTCACTCAGCCATGCTTTCCATGCAACATCACATGGGCTTGCCTTGTCAATCATTTGGCCATTCCCATTCCTGCACAAAAACCACAGTGGGGTAACATTCTAATACAACGCTAAAAAATACAAGTGTCCCCAATATTCCTTCATATTCTTTCCTGATCTAAAATTTGTTTTAGTAATTTGAGAACAGTCATTCAACAATGCCGTACATTAGTGACACAAAAAAATGCAAGTTTTGCCTGTTGAGTACACAGTTGAACCACATGGTATTTAAATGAGAACCACACCCACAATACAAAAACAGGTTAATTTCATAATGGTTCGGTGTCCTACATTTTAACACCATTCTGGGACGATTTAGAGGTTTTTAAATATTTTTATATGTAACTTCTGAGTTTGACCACATGGGTCTGGTATTTTGAAATTATGATTTAGTCCCTCCCATAACATAGTGTGCTTGGCTCCAAATTATGTCATGTATGCTTACTGCTTCCTGAAGCTCCTGTTACTGCATTAATTTTACATGCATAGACTGCTGCCTTTCAGTTAGTTAAGCAAAATTTCATGCCATTCAGAGACTACAATGCAAATGCCACAGAACAGACTTTCAAAGTGCTTTTTACTGCTGCTTCTTTTTAGAATGGCCAAACTGAAGGGCTTTGTGAATCTCCCACCCCCTTTCACACCTAACTTCCCTAGCTGTCTATGTGCTAAGGGTAATTTGAGCTGTTATCACTTGTGATTGACAGCACACAGCAGGAAACTTGACCAGAGTACCGTTTCCTTGTTCTAGCCTTTACCTTCTGTACAGGTAGGGAAAAGTACCAGGCAGCTGTGACATCACAGCATGGGTGGGCTTTTAGGTCTTGGAAATGTCAGTTTGGGGAAGGGACTGGACAAAAAAAAAAAAAACTACCAGTATTCATAGGTGGAGACTAACAAGCTTTCTCAGGGCGGGACAATTTTTTTGAAAGTGAAACCACCACAATACTGCAAGATACTATTTATTCTAGTGGGGGAAAAAACTGTAGATTTAAAATATTTTATACACTGTACTGTTTACTAACAGTAAAATAGAAGGGACAGAGAAGTTGAGCATTTAATAAAATCCCATTGTTGTCCTTTAAGCATGTACACTGGAAAGCGAAAATGGCTCTCGCTGACAAGTAGTTTTGGAAAAGGGTTTCTGGATGAATAATGTTATTGCAGAAGGTGGGGCATCCCTTAAACCCAGCACTACTGAAAGTGAAACAAAACCAATCGTAGAATTTAAGTGAGAAATAAATACTGGCAATGGGGGACAGAGGTGGTTCTGCTCCACAAATAGGCATTATGAACATGTACATTTTTAGCATAAAAATTATTGGTCAAGAAAACAGAAATCAGCTTGCCTGCGAATCTTTACCCGCAGGAAGAATGGGTACTTTTCATTCCGATTTTTTTTCGTCTAGACTTATGATTTTAAGAGCAAGAGGCTAGTCAACCACTGAGGATTAAAGTCACTAAATGACAACTAATTTCAAAATTTATATCCATCAGAAAGTGATTAACACTGTAAACAATTTTGACCCCAGCGTTGTTACCGCACAGCAAGAGGTTCTCCCGTTCGATTCTCGGCTTAGGAGTGCTTTTTGTGTGGAGTCTGTTCTCCCCGCGGTTGGGTAGCGTTCGAGAGAAATGCGTGCGTAAATGGGCCTGCCTTCATTTAAGGTTGGACGTCAAGCTGGCACCTCGGCGTTTCGTAAAAATCTGCCAATCATTAGCGGACCGGAGTTCCGCCATGGCGACCCCATTCCGGAAAAAAGCCGAAGGCAAAACTTTGACCCCACCATTACTCGGTGTTAGGCACAATTTTTCGCACTAACAGGTTAAGAGGATTTCAACAAAAAATATAAAAGAGTAAACAAATATTCACTGGCTAACAGTTGAACATAATCACACACCTCCGTTACTTCAAACATGCGATAAAACTTAATGACTTGCACAGAACACTTTTCCGGGGGGGGGGCATATTATAACGCGTAGGCCCAAATCTGCGCCCTCACGCCTGCCTTTGACCTATCACACATAGCTACCACCATTACTCAAGTTGCATCCGTTCACAATCCTTTCCCCCATGTGGGGTGCGGGGTACGACAAGTAAACCTACCACTAGCTTTCCCACCGTCTGGTACTGTTCTTCCACACCGCTCAAAACGGCTAATTTAGAGGTAGTACAAACCACCTACTTCAAGCATTTTGGTGCATGATCATCACAGAAAACCCAAAAGAACGTACGAGCACGTGTAAGCTCCACACAAAGGCACCTCGCCAGGACCCAAACCAAAGAACCCCTGCTAGGAAGCAACAACCCAACAATACTCAGCTACTGTCCTTCGCAATCTAATCACGGGCGGTAAACAAGGTGCCCGGCGTCAGCGCCACTTAATCCCCAGGGGTGGCAACATCAACAGTTGTAACAGCAGTTATTTAAAAGACAGAACAATCCGCGTAGAAAAACTCAGCTCATGAAAACGTTCTCCTCAATACTCGTATGGTACAGTTCGCTGCGCGTCTGGTGCGACAGTAGGTGTAAGTTTGTACGTCCAACTGTTTTATTACCAAGTTCGGAGTCTTAAGCCTTTCTATAAAGCCACTCCTATGCCCGATGTCATAGTACTTGAAAATAAAAATGATCCAGCGAACCTCTTAAAAATAAATACGCGTCAAATTTTATATACATATTTACTTACTTTATAAACACGTTTGCCTTACTGGGCCTTTCTATCTATCCCGCAGGGGGGAACCCCAAAAGAGGTTCTAGAATAAATTTTAGTAAATCTACAACGCCTAGCTAAACAAGAACAAACAGCCAAAATCCGCAATCGTTTTATAGATGTATTTTATACCTAATCCGATAACGGTAATAAATACTACCTGAACCTACCAGTACGCGTTCTAGCAGATGTATAATGACTCCTTTAAGATTCTACCGTACCTTTTCAAAGCCTTCTACTTAGTAGGCGCATGCGCGTAATAAACTCCCACCCCAAATGCGAAACACTTTCCAAGAATGCGCGAGAGTTGTAAGTGTAAAATTAGGCGATTTTGTATATAGGGTTGGCCGAGAAACTCACCCCCTTCAGGGTAATGTAACTATACCAAATACTAACTTTAAACACACTCGGTTACAGGTCCCGCAAACTTTACGGCGTTTTTTAGCAAGCAGTAATATCCACCAGGATGTGTATTCTGTAAATAGCCCACACCCAAATAGCCTCTAAGGTCTACCACACCCGAAGGGCATTATCACTAACCCTGGACGGATACCTTGCAAGTGTTCCACATTACGAGGAATGTACCGCATTTGGGGGCTACAAATTTCATGTTTCTCGAAGTTCCACATTTTAACACATGCAGTGTTAAGGATTTTTAATTGAAATCAATGGTAAATAGAAATAAATCATATTCATTCACTAAAATATCTTCTTTATAAGTAAAACCAGCGTATTTTAACCATCCTATGACCTTCTTAGCCGAAGTTGCTAGTAATCTATTAGTAGTGTTCCACATTTTGCCCATTTGTTCTACATTATGAGGGCTAGTGTTCCTCATTTTGGATATGGGAGGTTGAGAGCTATGGCTAGAGGATATAGGACATTATTGTGTTTACAGTAGGAGTTGCCTGTTAAATTGTTTTGTATTTGTGTTTATATATATTATATATATATAAATTAGGGTAATCCTATGGGCTAGGGACATTAGCCTAGTACACACCTATGAACCTATAAACGTGTATGTATATTATATATATATATATATATATATATATATATATATATATATATATATATACACACATACATATATGTACATGTACATGTGTGTGTGTGTGTATATATATATATATATATATATTATATATATATATATATATATATACACACACACATACATACATATATGTATATGTACATATGTGTGTGTGGGTTGTCTTTCGGCTTTTCCCCGGTTAGGGGTCGACACAGTGGAACTCCGGTCCGCTAATGATTGGTAGAAGATTTTCACAGTGCCGAGTTGCCAGCTCGACGCCCAACCTTCAGCTAAGGCATGCCCAATCACGCATGTCTTTCGGAACGCCACTCGACTCGCGGGGAGGACATGACAAGTGGTTAGAAAAACATTTTATATAGCCCACCTAATCATGAAGGGATTCACATCTAGATCAGGGGAGGTCATCGTGCCTCTTTACTCATCCCTCATCAGGCCCATAATTGAGTACAATGTCCCTTTTGTCATGTACCTTACCAGACACCTGCAGCAACTGGAAAGACCCCAAAAGTACCTCACCAAGAGGATCAAAGGGCTCAAACAGATGCCATATGCTGCCCGGTTAAAGAAACTCCAGCTCTATTCAGTGGCATACTGCCTGCTCAGAGGTGACCTGTGCCTGACATATAAAGCTATGTCCAACCCGGAATTAATGGACATGCTGCACCTCAGAAAATCCAAATCCCATTGAGCCACGCGCTCGAGAGACTTGAACCTCAGCACTGAAATAAGTAGGACATGCTGGAAGGACAGATTCATAACCCAGAGACTCCCTTCACTCTGAAATAAAATCCCAGTCCAGGTTAGGCAGAGTCCCTCATTGACTCTCTTCAAGAGGAATCTTGATGAGTGGATGGGAGATCGTAGGTTTACCCCGGGTATCACTTCTGTGTCACTGTTAGACAGAGGCACAGTATACTAGCCTCAAAAAAGGGCATAGCAAAATTAATTTAAAATGGGTGGCGAAAGCCAAACACACTCTGGCTAGGCTTATAAATGCCCTAGGGCAGATAGCCTAGTATGAACCTATGAACCTATGTATATATATATATATATATATATATATATATATATATATATAGATATATATAGATATATATAGATATATATATATATATATAGGTTCACATGTGTGTACTAGGCTAATGGCCCTGGAGTCTTTACAAGCCTAGACCATGGATGTGCTCTGGCATCGTGCCACCCGATGTTAGTTCCCAGTGCCTCTATGAAGTAGAGTCACTGGAGTGATCCAGGAGTGAACTTTCTATTATCCATCCACTCAAGATTTCTCTCGAAGAGGGTTAGAGAGGTGATCTGCCTGGCATGTATGGGAAATCTATTCCAGAGCATGGGCAGTCTCTGGGTGAGGAACCTGTCCCTCCAGCATGTTCTGTTGATTGTGGTAATAAGGTTGAGGTCTCTGGAGCGTGTGGTGTGGAGGGATTGGGATTTCTTTAGATGTAGCATTTCTAATAGAGCTGGGTCAGACATGGCTTTGTAAGTCAAGCAGAGATCACCTCTAAGTAGGCGATATGAGACAGAGAATAGCTGGAGTCTTTTGAGTCTGTCAGTGTAGGACATGTGTTTAATGCCTATGATCCTCTTCATGAGGTACTTCTGTGGCCTCTCCAGCTTTTGCAGGTGTTAGTGAAGTACATGCCAAATGGGGCATTCTGGTCGATGATTGGTCTAATGAGGGAAAAGTAGAGAGAGACGATGACCTCTTTCTTCCTGGATGCAAAACCCTTGGTAATGAGATGTGGCACATAGAAGAACTTTCAGACCACAGTGGCAATGTGGTGGTCGAAGGAGAGGTTGTTGTCAACCTGCATCCCCAGATCTCTTATAGCACCTTCAGTGTTCAGTGGACTCCCATCGATGTGGTATTTATTGGGAACTGAGTATTTTTTGACATTAAGCTTAAGGCCATGGTTTTGACACCAGTCATTGGTCTCAGTGAGGCCTTTCTGTAGGATGTCTGCATCATTTGGGGAGTTAATAATGGCTCCCAGCTTGCAGTCGTCTGTGAACTTGGTCAGACAGAGTCCCTTTGTGTTGGCCTGGACGTCTGAGAAGTTGATGCCAAGAGAAGAGGACCCAGGACTGATCCCTGTGGGACTCCACTCATGACTGGTCAGCAGTCTGACTTGGAGTCTGCTACTTTCACACTGTGTATTCTATATGTGAGCCAATTTGCAACCCACATAGTGATACAGGGGTTGATGCCTAGTTTGGTGAGTTTATCAATAATTCTTGAGTGAGGAATGGTATCAAATTGCATGGGGTCTAGAGTTTGGAGATTTCCTACATCTTTGTTAATTAGCTTCATGATGATGCGCTCCATAGCTTTACATATCAGACTTGTCAGGCTAATGGGGTGATAATTCCCAGGGTCTATAGTGGCTCCCCCTTTATGGAGAGGGATGACTGTAGCAGTGTGCCATTCAGTAGGTACAAAGCCTGAGGTAAGGCTATGACTAAACAGGACAAACAGATATGGTGCCAGTTCACTTTGTAGTTCATGTAGAACACAGCCAGGGATATTATCGGGTCCCATGGAAGCTGTATTCTTGGTCTTGCACAATGCAGCTGTAACCTGTTCTGCAGTAATGCTGGGTGCCTGGCATTCTTCTGGTACTGTGATTGGTCCTTTGGGGGGTGGTAAAGTTGACAATCTTTCGGCCAGTATGTTGGTAATATCTGTTGGCTGAGTATAGGAGGTACCATTGTACAATATCTCAGAGCAAATCTATGTATTGCTGTGGAGGTTCTTGATATAGCTATAGAAGGGTTTGTGATTGTTTTTAGTGTCTGCCACAATTCTGCCTTCATATCTGGATTTAGAGGATTTGATGAAGGATCTCAACTTTTTGTTGAGTCTAATAAGGGAGTTTTTCCAGTCTTGGGACTTCACCTTTTTCTGCAACAGTTTCTTCCTTCTGTTGTAGAGTTTATTAATTGCAGGGGACCACCAGATTGGCTTCCTTTTTTGGAGGAGAGTGTCTTGGTTCTGTTGGGTATGGCTAGTTCCACACATTTGTGTACATGTTCGTAGAGTGCATTGGTGTATGATTTGGCAGTCATGCAGCTATTTTCCATTGACATGGGTGCCGTGAAGTTAGCCACCTCTGTTTTTAGGAGTCCAAAGTCAGCTTTGCAGAAGTTTTTCAAGGTAGTTACCTTTACAGGGTGTGTGTGTGTTTTGGTGAGATGTGGATTTCCATGGTGATTAGTTTATGGTCGGATCTAACCAGGGAGAGACTGACTGTTGGTGTAGAGCAACGGTCACCCGTGTTAGAAATAACCAGGTCAAGGATGTTGCTTCCTCTAGTGGGGGTCAGAATGAGCTGGTCCAGGGCTTTGGAACTGATGAATTCCAGGAAGTGTTCCCAGGTGATGGAGGGGTACTTGAAGTCTCCTAGTAAGAGAGTGTGCATATATACATATGTATATATGTCTATATATGTATATAAAATCTGCCATCTCGTTATACTCCCAAAAACATGTTTGCTGTTACCTCTATCTTTCCCATCACACTTCCATTTGCTGTCTTCTTGAGGAAGAATTCTTTGAAGTCTATGTGGGGTAAAAAAATATCTATGCAAATATTTCCAAGCAAAATTCATAAACCTCCTAGACTTTGTTACATACTTTTTTCAAACACCTTCATTGAATTATCACTTATGACACTGGCACATTTACATTTATATAAAAGTAATCAAACTATTAACAAGTTAAAATTAACAAACATTCTGCCCCACATATATTGCTATATATCATATAACCTAACCATCATTACATGAATTGTTCAATTCCTGCATATATGTATATAACACACACACACACACACACACACACATATATATATATATATATATATATATATATATATATATATGGCTCTAGGACGTTTGCTCGACAAATGGCCGAAATCCAAATGGCCGGGCATACTTACGCGAGAGTGCTTTTCACCGTAGAAGCATTTTCGCATAAGTATGACTGTTGCTGAGGCTGTACTACGGTGCGGGTAAGGGACATTTCCCTTTTCTCCACTGTAGTGCTGTCTCGGAGGGAGAATATTAAAGTAGGGGGGTGTGGGGGGCACAGACCCTCACATGGGCTAAAATGTAAATGTAGTGTTTTTTTTTTGTCACATGCTTTAACGAAAGCGCTTTTTTGATAAAAGCGCTTTCGTTAAAGTGTGCTCGGGTTTTATGTATTTGGGCATTTGCTCAGTCGAGCATATATATATATATATATATATATATATATATATATATATATATATATATATATATATATCTACAGTGCTGTTTTTGTAAACAAACAGGTGGTGGTACGCATATGTTGCATTTTAGTCAACCCCCCCATGACCCCCCACGCAGTCATTCCAGTGTCCCATTATTTGGCTATTTCTCCCCAGTTGCCATAAACACCATACAAAACTCTCAGTGTGCATACTGCTTTCTGCTTTACTTCTACAATGATTACAGATATTTGGATTTAATTTAAAACTTTTATTTCAAATTTTCCAGCACAAACACTGATAGATGTTTGCTAAACAAAGCAATACAGTCTCACAATGAAAACAGACTTAGCATTAAAACTTCTGTGACTTTGAAACTCACATTCATTGAAACAGCATTGAAACCCACATCCAAAGAAAATACACCTGGCCAGTGGCAGATTAAGTTTGCCTTTGGGCTGTTTTCAAGTCATCGACCCCTTGCACACATTTTTATGACCATGCAGAATTTCTTTGATTCACCTTCCTGATTGTATTACATTATAATATATAATAATTAAATTATATCCCTTGTATAATACAACACTTGTTAAAGCGTGTTTTAAATGTATAGCCGGTAAGCAAAGAAACAAAACATATGTCCAACTGAGAACATTTCAACTATAAAAGGCCACTCAAACTTCTGTCATTACAAATCACCTATATCAGTTAATATGCACAGTCTCTGCAGAAGTAAAAGTCATCTGAATAATTTTACATTAAACAGATCTGAGTATAACTAATGAAAACCTTGCTGCTAGGAAAAAATTCATATTTAAGTATTTCATCTACAAATTCACTGCCTGCTGCCCTTGAAGAATAAATTGCCTATGTTACATTAAAAATGATAAGCTGGTAATATTGCAATAGGGAATGGATGGCAAACTAAAACAGGTTCATGGTTACTAGGCATCTTATCCAAAGGAGGACATACTCAGGACTGCAGCACCCCACCCTCTTAAAATCCAACACAGTGTCAGCAATCCATCTACATGCTGTGGGAATAGAACCCACAGCCTTCTGCATCAAAACAAAAGTATGCTACCTGCTGTGCTACTAACACTGCTTTAAAACTCTAAACACACAACAGTGATACCATTTGCTAAGCAAATCAGTTGCATATTTTGGGTAGAGGCTTCAGGCTCTTGTCTCCTGTAGCTAAGGTACAGGGCTTGAGCCTATGCAAATTACTAACCACATGTTAACCCTAACTAGGGCATTTCACTGTCTCACGCACATTCACACCTCAACCTTTTAATGCAAGAAATCTGGACCAAGTCTAAAATAAATAGGAACAGATTATAAATATTTATCTCATGAACTTAGAAGATTGCTAGAATAACAGGATTTGTGTTAGTATGCATTTTTCTAAAGGATATGAAGTCTAAACCTCAAATATTTGTCATTATTTAGCAACTTCAATCTTTTTATGAGGAAAAAACAAAAATATGGGGCAAAAATCTGGACATTCTGCAAAAACTTAGGCAATTGAGGGGTATGCTACCTATCTCTTATACACACACACACACACACACACACACACACACACACACACACACACACACACACACACACACACACACACACCATACCTCTCAACCTCTGAGCACAAGAAGTCTGGGTAAAGCCTGTCATAATGGGGGGACAAAGGCCCAAAACTAAGGACACATTTTACAGTGGATGTAAAAAGTTTACACACCCCTGTTAAAATGACAGTTTGTTGTTATATAAAAAATGAGATCACAATAAATAATTTCAAAACTTTTCCCACCTTTAACTGAAAAACAAACAAACCTGTTAGGGAAAAAATATAAAAAAACTTGCAATATGCTGGTTGCATAAGTGTGCACACCCTTCATACCCTTAAACTAATTCTTTGTTGTGTGTGTGCACACCCTTAAACTAATACTTTGTTGAAGCACCTTTTGATTTAATTACAGCATTCCGTCTTCTTGGGTACATACCTGCCATCAATTAAATAGACTCTGATTAACCCCAAATAAAGTTCATCTTTCCTAGTAGGATTTTCCTGATGTTTTCTCAGTTGCCTGCTACAGCAAAAGACATGATTCGCATAGAGCTTACAAAACATTAAAGGGATCTCATTGTTGAAAGGTATCAGTCAGGAGAAGGGTACAAAAAAATTTCCACACCATTGAATATACCATGGAACACAGTGAAGACAGTCATCAAAAAGTGGAGAAAATATGGGACAACAATGACGTTGCAAAGAACTGGATGTCCTTCCAAAATTGATGGAAAGACAAGACAAAAACTGGTCAGGGAGGCTGCCAAGAGACCTACAACAACCCTGAAGGAGGAGCAGGAATTTCTGGCAAGTACTGGTTGTGTACTACATGTGACAACAATCTCCCGTATTCGCCATATGTCTGGACTACGGGGTAGGGTTGCAAGACGGAAGCCTTTTCTTACACAGAAAAACATCCTGCCCCAGCTAAAATTTGCAAAACAATACATCAAGTCTCCCAAAAGCATGTGTGAAAATGTGTTATGGTCTGATGAGGCCAAGGTTGAACTTTCTAGCCACAATTCCAAAAGGTACGTTTGGTGCAAAAACAACACTTCGCATCACCAAAAGAACATCATCCCCACCATGAAGCATGGTGGTGGCAGTATCATACTTTGGGGTTGCTTTTCTTCAGCTGGAACTGGGGCTTTAGTGAAGGTGGAGGGAATTATGAATAGTTCCAAATACCAGTCACGTTTGGCCCAAAACCTTCAGGTGTCTGATAGAAAGCTGAAGATGAAGAAGAATTTCACCTTTCAACATGACAATGACCCCAAGCATACATCCAAATCAACAAAAGAATGGCTTCACCAGAAGAAAATTAAAGTTTTGGAATGGCCCAGCCAGAGCCCAGACCTAAATCCAATAGAAAATCTGTGGGGTGACCTGAAGAGGGCTGTGTACAGCAGATGTCCTCACAATCTGACTGATTTGGAATGCTTTTGCAAGGAAGAGTGGGCAAATATTGCAAAGTCAAGATGTGCTATGCTGATAGACTCCTTCCAAAGAAGACTGAATGCTGTAATTAAATCCAAAGGTGTTTCAACAAAGTATTAGCTTAAGGGTGTGCACACACTACAAAGTATTAGTTTAAGGGTGTGCATACTTATGCAACCAGCGATTTGCAAGTTTTTTGTTTTTTATATTTTTTCCCCTAACAGATTTGTTTGTTTTTCAATTGAATTGTACAGGTAATAGGTCACATTAAAGGTGGGAAAAGTTTTGAAATTATTTATTGTGGTCTAATTTTTTTATATCACAAAAACATGGCATTTTAACAGGGGTGTGTAAACTTTTTATATCCACTGTAAATATTGCTCTTATAAATTCAGAACATTTCTAGAATAACAGGATTTGTATTAGAATGCATTTTCTAAAAGACGTGAAGTCTGAAACTAAACTCAAATGCATGCCATTAATTATTAACTTTAATCCTTAGATCATCCTAGTGATTTCTCAAAAAAAAAGACAATTTTTATGAGGAACAGACCAAAAATATAAGGCAAAAATCTGGACATTCTGTGAAAATCTGTACAGTTGAGAGGTATTACACACACATACACCCCCTACCTCCCTCTTAAACCCTCCCCCATACCTCTCATTCTTTTATAGCAAGAAACCTGGACAAAGACACACATAATGGGGGGGTGTCCAAAAATAGGGACACCTTTTAAATATTGCTCTTACAAACTTAGAAAGTTAGAACAACAAGGTTTGCATTAGTATGAACTTTCTGAAGGATATGAAATCTAAAGCTCAAATGTCTGATATTATTTGCTGTCAAGATTACGTTGGTTTGGACATGTGCTGAGGATGGATGCAGAGTATATTGGGAAAAAGATGCTAAGGATGAAGCTGCCAGGTAACAGGAAAAGAGGAAGGCCTAAGATAAGGTTTATGGATGTGGTGAGAGAGGACATGCAGGCGGTTGGTGTGACAGAACAAGATGCAGAGGACAGGAATAAATGGAAACTGTTGATCTGCTGTGGGACCCCTAACAGGAGCAGCCAGAAGAAGAAGAATAATCCCCAATGATTTGCCAGCGATTGCCAGAAAAAACACAGTTTTATGAAAAACAAACCACGGGTGTGAGACTAAAATCTTGACATTCTGAGAAAATCTGGACATTTCAATCACTCACACACACACACAAGGATGTAGCAAGGATTTTCAAATTTGTACTCACAGCTCCCAGGCTGCTGCCCCTACCAAGCCACACCCCCACCATGATGCTGCTCTCCACCCACCTCTTACATATTATTGCCTAAGCCACACCCCATCGCAATGCTACTCTTTCTCATGCCACCACAATTACATGATGAAGCAATAAAACAAAAGCAGACAATTACCCCAAATGTACATTTGTTCTTGGTTTAAAAAGACATTTAGCAGTTTCCCATTTTCATTATAGTACACTTTTTCTCCAGCAGATCTGTATCTGGACACTCACAGGTGCTTTTTAATACATTGTACTTCAGCTCCCACATTTCTTTTTTTTTCCATAATAAATTTTTATTGAAATATATTTTCCAAAAACATTACAAAAATACAATAAACATCACACACATAATACACTATAACTACTACAAACCATTTATACAATATCTACATGAAATGCTTCCTATATTTAATATATTCCTAAAATCAATATCATGCTACTATAATATTGAAGACCTTTTCCCATATTTTCGGGTTAAGCTCCCACATTTCTAATAAAGTTACAGAAGACTGGGTTTTAGTAGCAGGGCTGCAGTGTGAAATGCCAGATACCTCCCTCCACCACCAAGCCTACCCCAAGACTCTTCAGATGGATGATATTTGTTCCACAATGCTGATGTTCTCAGTTCACGACTCTCACTTTTAACAGTTAATACACTAAGCTAGGAAAAGAAATAAGGGACTGGTGGAGGTAAAATATTGTTATTCTGCTTAAAAGGGAAATTAACCATGTTATGTCTACTATATCATTTAGAAATGGAAAATTCTAAATGTTATCTTTGGCAGCATCATAATAAATTTAACTTATACTACTTAAAACATTCATCAATTCTATATTAAAATAATCAAAGTAAATGGTAAGTTTGCCATCAAAACAAATAAGCACAGAACAATATGTCATGTTTTCTAACACCTACAGTTATAAAATTTGCAATTTTGTGTAATAAATATAATTATATAAAGTGATATAATTATCATAACTTATGATTAATTTAACACAATATACATAAATGTTCAAATCATTAACATAAATTGTTTTTACAATTCAGATAAGTACAGCCATCATACTTGTAATATGCAGTTCTTTTGTTATCACAATTAACTTTTATTGAATAATAATTAAAATCTATTTAATGAGCTATTTATACAATGGTTGATAGAATTTAAAACTAAAACATTAGTAGCTAAACCATTATTAGCAAACTTACAAAAGTAAGGTAACTAATTAATAAGCAGTGCAAAATGAATATCTCGGTACCGATGTTTGTTATACTTGTGAATAAAGAAATTTAACAATTGCATATATAAGTTACTGGTTGTCTTGGGTTAAGTTCTGGTGAAACCAACAAACTATATTTCTGGATAGACTCAAACTGACCAAAACAGAAAATGACCAAACACCAATAGTTTATGTTGTAAATGAATTAATCTGACAAAACGCCATCTATGTATTATAATATTCACAGATGTTTTTATTATCATAGACTACTTGAACAAAGTAACACAACTTACAGTTCCAAATATATGTATTGCTCTGGGTTGTGTGGATGTCTGAGTTAGGACCTTAGAAAACTGCAGCAGTTTCACATAGGCATCCTCCTGGCTTATATTCTAGTTGTTTTAAGGATACTAACACTGAAAAAAATAAACAAAAAAATGTTCATTTTTTTCTTTGGTGATTTTTACTCAGACTGTGCAGCAAAGCTTGACACATTCCCTCTGCTCCAGAGATTGTTGTAGTAACTACCCAGTTTGAAGCACCCCATTGATCATGGTTGAAGGAGAGAGAGAAATTCTGAGCTACACTGCAAACTGGATTTAACTGGCAGGGCAAAAGCTAGGTAAATTGGTGTCTTGGACAATCCCCCAAACTGGTGCATTATGCAAACGTCACAGTGGGCAAAGGCATTACTTGTGGGCACTATAAAACAAAGAAAAATACATCTTACATAAATACAGATAAATACTGACACAGGTAAAATCAAAAGCACAGTTTCCATAGGTTTAGGCTCATAGGTTTTTACTAGGCTAACTGCCCTTGTGGGCTATTTTAAGCCTAGGTAACTACCTCATGTGAGACTCAAACCCTGCACCTTGTGTCTGCAAGGCGAACACCTTAATCACTATGCCAACATCCCATCATGCAAATAGACAACATGCATTGTGGTTTTCTCCAAAAATCAAGGAAAATCTGACTAACCCCCATCAATCATGCTAACATATGGATCTATCCTTGACCTGTGGTGTAGTTATATTTATTCATAAAGTAGGAGTTTACATTAGACCCAGACAATTTTAGATCCATCAGCCTGACCACCATTTAATTTAAAATTATAGAAACCGTCATAAAAGAGATTGTCCAATATGACACAGTGTACTTCTCTTAGATATGGAACAATATGAGTCCGTGAGGGAATACCTTTGTCTTCTGATTTTTGTAGCATTTGTTGAAGACGTGGGAAAAGAAGTCAGTGATATCCTGGCAATGCATGCTGCTTACCTTGACATTAAGACATTTAACATTGTCCGTGTAAGGTGACAATTTACAATTAAATGTTAAATGTCAATCCGTACATAAATCAAAGGGTAAAACATCAGTTACATAACAAGATATAACAAGTCAGGATGGGGGGTTAGTTGTCCATTCCATTTAGGTTATCATTGGTATCCCAGAGGTCTCTATCCTGGATCCATTTCTTTTGAAAAACTATTCTTTTCAGATAAGAAAGTGGAAAATAGTTTGCTGATGACTGCAAACTGAGTAATATAATTACTTCAATAAAAGATACCAAAGTTATTCAAGACAATCTACAAAAATATATCTGAAAGCTTAAGCTACTAGCGTATGGGCAGTTATTCCATAACTTCAGGTTTGCCAGAAGTTTTTATTTTATTTATTAGTAGTTTTTCTGCAGTCCTATCGGTTTTTAGTGGAAAAAAATGTATCTAGTAGCAATAACATCATCTTTATTGTTGCTAAATTTAATATCACTACACTTGTCAAAAAAAACAAATTCTTATTACATAAATGGTCAGTTGGTATAAAAAGGACATCATCATTAAAGATCAAGGAACATATAGCAATTTGAACTTTTACCAGAATGTACTTATCAAAGTCAGAAAAGCAGTCTATAGCACATCTGATTTTAAAGGTCTGTCTGGTTATGTCAGGGAGTACATTGTATCACTTTATATCTCACTGGTCTGTTCCTAAATACAATGTTGCATTTTGTAGCATTTAAATAACCTGCTAGAAATTACTTAAAAACATATAATTCCAAACTAGAAAAAAAAGAGACATGAAAGTACATTTCATAAATGCTTTCGGAATTCGCAACATATTCTGTTTCTCAGACTTCTTGGTGGTGACCTCAGCCTAGTCTAATACAAGGTCTTATCCAGTTCTGTCTGAAAGCCTTTGCCTGGAAAGCACAGCTAACAGATAACTAACACCATATCAAGGAACTGATACGAAGAATAAATATAAGTAATAGAAGATTTGTTACAGATGCATTATGGGATAATTTACAAGAATGTTCAAGAAAGCTGTCATATAAAATTAGAAAAAGGCAGTCATTAGATTCTTTCAGAAGTGGTTTTGATACATATGAATGTATACAATATATGACTGTGTGTGTCTGTGTGCATGTGTCTTTCAGATTACTTTTACTTATTGTGATTATGTGATTATTTTATCATGGTTGACTATGTCAACACCACAATGTCACACATGGCACCAAACACAAAAAATGCAAATCACAACTATATGAATGAAATCAGAAATCCCCAAATATCCATGTCTTTCAATTGTTAAGCCCTCAGAACACCCTTTATTTATTATACCAACTGTAAAGTCATACAGACGCAGGGAAAAAGGAATTGTTTAATGCATTCACTTTTCACTAGGCTTGGCAAGCTTGAAAAAAAAAACAAATTAAAAAAATACACAAGCATTCTAAAATTAAACAGTTATAAAACAAGATAAGCAGCCTGCACTAGTACCCAAGCACCCAGTAAAAACCTCTACAGACATACAGAGGGGATACAGATTTTGTATGCAAAGCACACCAGCAAAACAAGAAAGCCAGGTGCTATGAGGCAGTGAATATAACTGCTGCAGGAGCTACATAATGGTTAATAAATAAGTTATCAAATCAGAAAACTACATCACCACTTAAGATCTAGGGAAAATGACAAGTATGCAAACTCTGGTAAGCATATACCTTCCACAATTAGAAATGCATAAATGTATATGATGGTCACTGAACTGGCAAAGCAGAAAGTTTTGGTTAGCAGACAAAGAAACAAAAGCAAACAAAACATAGCAAGTAAGCATTATCTTGGAGTGAAAACCAAAATTACAGCAAAATAACCACACTAAGATGTGTTGCCTTAGAAAAAACTTAGATACAAAGTGTATGCTGTGGTTTCATTTATTAAGTAAAACATTAGACTTCTATACTTCTTATTTGCAGAAAATGCATATTGATGCAAAACTTTTTACTCTATCAGGATTCTATGTCATAGTAATATTTAAAAAACTCCCTGGTTTTGGACCTTTGTCCCTCATTATTATTCAATTTGTCTTTGATGCTTGAGCAAAAAAATAAAAATAAAAAAGCTGAGAGGCATGCTGCTCATGCCTTAAGTTGCTTTAAAGACTGGAGGATATAACAGGCATTTTGAAAACATAAACTTCACATTGCCACACTTTCTAATAATAATAATAATAATAATAATAATAATAATAATAATAATGATGATGATAATAATTACAGAACATAAATGACAGTGAGGTAAGATAGGTATTTATTTACCAATGGTCCTTCTTGTCTATAGTGTGTGTGCAAACCCTTAAATTCTACTTAAAAGTATATTATTTGCAGTTATTTTCCTGTTACCTTAAGTAAAACAATAAAAGATATAAGACTATCATCAAGAAGCACTAGTTGCAAGGTAAACATCTTTGTTACCTCTGTCTCTTCAAATCTTACATTTCTTCCCCAAATATTTTAACCAACTTGTGATGAGAAAAAATATACGGAATACAGCATTTATTTTTCAGCTGCCAACTGCAAATCTGTTTCATCACAGCTTGTGTGGTATTTCTTTAAATTTTCTCAGTTTAGCAAGAGTAAATGCATGGACAGCCCAGAAAGATGTCTATGAATGCAACTCCCTGTAAGTAGAAAGTAATTCAGCACAGTATTCATTCTTAAAAAAAAAAAAAACTGAAGTGACAAAGCAACATAAAATGAATAAAGTACACTTTTATCTGCTTTTTTGCATATAGTACTGTATTTAATTTATTTATTTGTGTTTTTCACTGAATATTAACTCAACTGAAGTTGTGGCTCTCTCTCTACAGAATGTTGGTGGCTTTGAAACTGCCCGCCCCTCTTGTAGATTTGTATTTGGATACTCCTTCTGGGCCCATCTCATTTGCTCACTCAACTGAGTGCAGTGAGATCATATTCTGATTTCAGGCACTCCTACTGTGTACAAAGAGAGCATTTGGGAAGGACAACCCCTGTAGCCTCTTAATCCTGCTCTGTTCCCTCCCTCAAAAATAAATAAATGAATAAAAAATTATATATATATATATATATATATATATATATATATATATATATATATTATTCAGCTGCTCTTACTGTAACTGTCTTAGTTGCTCTTCTGCGTGCTATCTGTTCAGTCGCTCTTACTCTGCACTTATTACTGCTTGTTAGTAGTCTTCTAATTTACTGCTGTCTGCACTTGTTTTTTAGTCATTTGTTAATTTAATTGCATTTATTTGAACTGTATTTGCCATAGTGTTGCTACACACTTGGGTGTGCTGGCCTACACTACAATTTGAATTGTATTTAATGCTGTTTTAGCTGCTTTTCTGTAAAAAAAAAAAGAAATATATAAATTCTAAGCTTGTTTCCTGCAACTAGTCAAGTCCAGATACAGACTTTCTATATCCAGGACTCTTTGTAAGTTTCTGAGCCCCCAAGCCTTTCTGTGTTGGAGGGAAGCCTTCTAGCTTATCAGTGGGAGTGGTAAGCACTACGTAGCCTATCTACTACGGGAAGAGTGGGTTTTGGCCCTGAAATTGTAGTTCATTGGCCGTTTGGGTAGTTTTTAGATCTCTTTCTACTTTCTGGTTAAAAGCCCGTTTTGCATTTGGTCCCCACCTTTTCTATAACTAGTGTAGTCCAGGTACAGATTTGCTGTATCCAGGACTGTTGGTAAGCTTCTGAGCCCCCCAAGCCCTTCTGTGTTGCAGAGAAGCCTTCTAGCTTATCAGTGGGAGTGGTAAGCACTAGGTAACCTATCTACCACAGGAGGAGTGGTTTCTGGCCCAGAAATTATAGTTTATTGGCCGTTTGGGAAGCTTTTCCATCTCTTTCAAACTTCTGATTTAAAAGCCTGTGTTTGCACTTGTTTCCTGCCTTTCCTGTTACTAGTCTAGTCCAGGTACACTACAGATTTGCTGTATTCAGGACTCTTTGTAAGCTTCTGAGCCCCCAAGCCTTTCTATGTTTGAAGGAAGCCTTCTAGCTTATCAGTGGGAGTGGTAAGCATCAGGTAGCCTATTTACCACAAGAGGAGTGGTCCCTGGCCCAGAAATTGTAGCTATTGGCTGTTTGAGCTGTTTTTTTTCCATCTCTTTCAACTTTCTGGTTTGAAAGCTGCACTTGTGCCTGTTCCCACTTTTCCTATAACTAGCCTAGTCCAGTTACAGAGTTGCTGTATCCAGGATTGTTAGTAAGCTTCTGAGCCCCCCAAGCCTTTCTGTGTTGGAGGGAAGCCTTCTAGCTTATCAGTGGGAGTGGTAAGCACTAGGTAGCCTATCCTCCATGGGAAAAGTGAGTTTTGGCCCAGAAATTGTAGTTTATTTGGCCATTTGGGCAGTTTTCCATCTCTTTCGACTTGCTGGCTTAAAAGCCTACATTTGTACTTGTTCCCCGCCTTTCCTGTAACTAGTCTGGTCCAGATTTGCTGATTCCAGGACTCTTTGTAAGCTTCTGAGCCCACCAAGCCTTTCTGTGTCGGAGGGAAGCCTTCTAGCTTATCAATGGGAGTGGTAAGCATTAGGTAGCCTATTTACCACAAGAGGAGTGGTTCCTGGCCCAGAAATTGTAGCTATTGGCTGTTTGGGCAGTTTTTTCCCATCTCTTTCAACATTCTGGTTTAAAAGCTGCACTTGCGCTTGTTTCCCACCTTTCCTGTAACTAGCCTAGTCCAGATACAGAGTTGCTGTATCCAGGACTATTGGTAAGCTTCTGAGCCCCGCAAGCCTTTCTGTGTTGGAAGAAAGCCTTCTAGCTTATTAGTGGGAGTAGTAAGCACTAGGTAGCCTGTCTACCATGAGAGGAGAGGTTCTTGGCCCAGAAATTGTAGTTTATTGACCATTTGGACAGTTTGTCCGTCTCTTTCAACTTTCTGGTTTAAAAGACCACATCTGCGCTTGTTTGCCATCTTTCCTGTAACTAACCTACTGGGTAACACTAGAAAGCCTTAAACTGATACAAGCCTTCTAGCTTAGAAGAGAGACTTTGGAGTGACTAAGTATCAATTTTCTGTACTTTCTTGCTTAACTGTTTTCTGCCTAAACACAGATTTTCCAGCGTTTATTGTGATTTAAAAGCTTGTTTTTTTCACATATTGTACTTATTTGACTGCCTGCACTTTTAAAAAGTTTTTTTTTGTTTAAATAATTTGTTTAACTGTTGTAGGATACACACTGAAGTGTGATAGCCTTTTCTGATTGTTTGTAGTCATTTAAAGCTGTTTTAAGTGTATTTTTTACAGTTTTTGCTCTATCTTTTCAAAAAAACAAACAAAAAAAATTCCTTGTTTCCTGCCTTTCTAAGCTAGTATAGTCCAGTTTTCAGGCTAGTGCTGAATTCAGGGCTATGATACTAGTTTCTGAGCTGCCCATACCTCACTTGGATAGAAAGAAGTTTCTCTGTTCACCTGTGAGAGAGGGGAGCTTTGAGCAATCTATCTGTCCCTGGAGGAGTGGTTCCAGCCCAGAAGTTAGTAGTTTATTGGCCATTTTGGGATAATTTCTATCTCTTTCATTTCCCTACTATAAAAAATGAGTTTGCACAGCTTTGCGCACTGGGCAGTGCCGGTTAGCTACCTTTAAATTATTCCTGGTGCCACTAAGTCTCCTCTTCAGTTTTTCCCTTGAAACTAGTCTAACTCTCAACCTAAGCATGCAAAAAGCATCTTACAGCCCAGCACTTGCTCAGACCTAATAGCAAGCACTAATATACCCTGACACTGATTGTCCAGCAGGGCAAGGCTCTTTATTCACCCCTCACCAACCAAGTGACTAAGCAGCTCACCCTACTATTCATGCATGGCCAAAGGGCAACTTCAAGTTAACTCTCCAGTCCAGCTGGTTATTCTGGGTATCCTGAGGCAATGTTACAACTGCCTCATGTACACAGACAACCCTCTCCTCCTACCACAAAACACTAACATATGCGAGAGATGCAACTATACAGCCAAACTGGAAGCTAAGCTGTCTCCACCCAAGACTGGAACAGACAGTCAAGAGGAGAAGGTTAACACTTGCACCACAACTCCAGCCGCACACAGACCTACTAAAACAGCACTGGCAAAAAATACACATAAATACACAAAATCATACTCGGAGGCTCTAAATAAAAACCTGCAAAAGCATCAGAGACCTCCAAAGCAGACACTCAAACAACTTGCACTTCCTGTCACAAACCAGACAACACATAAAACACAAAATTCAGTGTGCTGCACAATCACAGCCCTTAAGGCGAAATAACATACCTAACACACTAGTAGTAGGTGACTCTATAGTCAGGCACACTGACGTCCCACTCACTAGGCTGGACAAGCAGAAGGTTACTGTTAGCTGCCTGTCAGGAGGCAGAATCCACCATATAACACAGGCACTCAGGTCAATCCAGAACAAATATAAATATGACTCTGTCATTGTTCATGTTGGTGTGAATGACCTGAGACGTACCTCCCTGGACTATATGAAAGAGACATGGAAGAGCTCTCTGATCATGTAGCCCAGGCTGGTATGACCCTGACCCTGAGTAGCATCCTGCCCTCACCAAGAATGATACCTCAGTATAAAGAAAACATGATCAATTTCAACAATTGGCTAAGCTTCTGGTGTCATTCAAAAGGGATCCAGTGTCTGTCAGCCTGGGACGACATGATCGACAAGCCGCATCACTTTGCAAGAGACGGCTTGCACCTGTCACCCCTAGGCTTTCAAATACTGGCCAAGGCTCTTGTTGCCCCCATAGTGCCTTTTTTAGGCAAGGCTCAAAAGTCAAACCCACCTCCATTAACAGCACAATTAACAAAAAAACCAAGGGCTATGCTACTCAATGCCAGGAGTTTAAATCTCAAAATGCACATGCTTAAAGCACTCCTCAGTATGGAGAATGTTGACATCTGTGTAGTAATTGAAACCTGGTTCAAGGCTCCAGAGAGCACCCCAGCACTACCGGGCTACAACTCATACCACACGTTTCAGCCACAGAACGCAGCCCGAAACACAAAAGGAGGGGGTGTATCCATATTCATCAAGGATACCTACACCTCCAGGTTAGTGTCGCAGCATGATACCTCTGAGATCATCCATGTACAACTAACATTGGGCAAATCTGCAATGCAAATTGTGGCCTGCTACAGATCACCCTCCATGACCCAGGACCACCACTCCACCTTTTTGGAGACACTGGAAAACATGAAGGTCCTACCGAATGCCCTGATATTGGGCGATTTCAGTTACCCTACCATTCACTGGGAAAACTACTCGAGTACAAATTCCCAGGCCCAGTGCTTCATTCATAAACTCAAATGCCCTGGATCAGCTGGTAAACTCTCCTACCAGAGGTGAAAACATATTGGACCTGGTCATCACCAACATGGGTGACAGGTGTTCCACACCAGAGGTCAACCCGTCACTGGTGAGATCAGACCATAAACTAATCACTCTGGATGTCCACACCCCACCACCACCCCCAACTAAAGAAACCACAGTAAAAAAACTTTTCTAAAGCAAACTTCACCTTACTTAAGACAGAGGCGGTAAGTTTCACAGCCCCCACGCTAAAGGATAACGCTGCCCAAGATGCAGAAACCTTTACAAATGCACTCTATGAGCACCTACAAGGATGCATGGATCGTGCCATCCCTAGGAAAACCAAGACTCACTCCTCTAAGAGAAGAAACCAGTTTGGTGGACCCCTGCAATAAACAGGCTATACAATAGAAGGATGAAACTAGTTCAGAAAAAAAGGAAATCCCAAGAAGGAAGACATCCCTGATCAGTATCAGTAAGAAACTAAGGTCCCTCATGAAATCATCCAAGGCTAACTTTAAAAGAAAAATAGCCAAGGATTCAAAAGATAACCACAAAGCCTTCCTTAGCTATGTTAATAATCTAAGTGGCAACTCACAGAGATGCACTGAACTAGTGCAAAATAGCACAAAATATAATGAACCTACTGATATTGCCAACATCCTGGTAGATAGTTTCAGTGCAAACTTCACCTCCCCCCTCACCTCCAAAAGGGCCCACAGCAATACCGGAAAAGTGTAGTGTCCCAAAAATCACAGACACACAGGTGAAAACAGCCCTTTCAAAAGCCAAAAACACAGCGTCAATGGGACCAGATGGTATCTCAGGCTGCGTCTTGCACGAACTACAGAATGAACTAACCCCCCACCTAAACACGCTGTTCAACCTCAGCCTCTCCACAGGCTAGGTGCTCATAGAATGATGCACTCAGTGGTTATTCCTCTCCACAAAGGAGGAGCCACAACTGACCCTGGTAGCTATTGCCCCATAAGCCTGACTAGCCTGGTCTGAAAGACTATGGAGTGCATCATCATGGACCTCATTAACAAAGACATTGGGAACCTACAAACACTTGACCCGACCCAGTTCAGCTTTGTTAAGGGCAGATCATGCCTACTAAACTTGGTTGACTTCTTCTAGACAGTCACCAAGGCCATAGACGAGGGAAAGATGGTTCACACAGCCTACCTTGACCTCGCCAAGGCTTTTGACACCATTTCCCACTCGGGGAAAAACTCACCAGCCTGTACATAAGCCCCTACATCATGAGATGGGTTGCCAACTGGCTTACAGACAGAACTCACACGGTGAGAATAGCGTGCTCCAGGTCTGACCCTAAACCAGTCACACGTGGTGTCCCACAAGGCTCGATCCTGGGACCCATACTGTTCGGCATATACTTCTCACAAGTACAGGCAAACACAGGAGGACTATGGCTAACCAAGTTCACCGATGACTGCAAACTGGGAGCCATAATTGACTCTCCGGCTGACATGGACATCCTCCAAAAGGGCCTTACTGAGACGGGCACCTGGTGTCAAAGTCATGGCCTCAAGCTAAATGCCAAAAAATGCATAGTCATCCCATTTGGGAAAAACAAAACACCCATGAATTACCACACAGGTGGCAGCCCCCTTAATACAGAAGAGGTAATAAGAGATCTGGGGACTCAGGTAGATAGTAATCTCTCCTTTGACAATCATATTGCCAGCGTAGATAGGAAATCCTTCTATGTGGCCCATCTAATTACTAAAGGATTCGCATTGAGAAATAAAGAGGTTATAGTGCCCCTCTACTCATCACTCATTAGACCCATCATAGAGTACAATGCCCCATTTGGGATGTACCTCACAAGACACTTCCAACAGCTGGAAAGACCACAAAAGTACCTCACCAAGAGGATTATTGGCCTCAAACATATGTCCTGTGCAGCCCGACTGAAAAAACTCTGGATGTACTCAGTGGCATATCACTTACTCAGAGGTGATCTCTGCCTGAATTACAAAGCCATGTCCAACTCAGAATTGATGGGCATGCTCCAACTAAAGAAATCCAAGTGACTGCGAGCCACTCGCTCTAGTGAGCTAAACCTCGCCACAACAATAAATAGAACATGCTGGTGGGATAGATTCCTGTCACAGAGACTCCCCATGCTTTGGTACAAAATTCCAAATTACATCAGGCATAGCCTCTCACTAACACTCTTCAAGAGAAACCTTGATGAGTGGATGGGCAACAGAAACTACACCCCTGGGATCACTTCATTGGCTCTGCTTGACAGAAGATCAGTTAATTAATCAATGGGGCGGCGAAAGCCGACACACTCTGGCTAGGCTTATAAATGCCCTCAGGCAGATAGTACCTACCTATGAACCTATGAACCTACAACAATAAATGTTCACCACCAGAAAATAATTCTGTAAAATGATGGTGATGCTGAATATATTTAAAGGCTGCAATTAAAAAAAATCTCCTTCCCCTGCTAACTCATCTCTTTAACATTAACTGCATTAATCCCCCAATGGCAGGAGAAGTTGTACCGGCAAAGGGAAAGACACATCAAAGAACCAGGAAGTTTGTCAGATTTCTTGCAACTTTCCCTCCACCTTCTGGACAGTGTTAATTACATGTAGTTAACACCTGTTGAAACAATAGATAGCACACAAATGCCTGATGAACTGCATTTTTTTTTTGCAGTCTCAGTCAAGGCATTTTGTGCAGTATGTGACATTTTATTTTTATTTAACTGAAGTATCTCCTGGGTCCTAGTGCCTGACACTTTACCCCCCCCCCCACCATGAAACTGTACTGAAATGCGTACAGTCAATATGCTTCCCGATGTCCTTGCACACACACACACACACACACACACACACACACACACACCTATCTATTTTGTGCATACATACACTCCTCTTAAACACTTAAACACACACGCACACCTACCACTCACTTGTCTGGTCGTGGTCCACAGTCCAAATGTCTTCAGGAATTAAATTCTGCACAAGCAGACCAGGAAGATGTAAAGGATCGGTCGTACTTTGCAGAGATGCAGATGGTCTTCTGCATCTGTATGTTAATGAAGAATGCCCTTAAACAAGAAAGTGTTTTTTTTTTTTTTTTTTTTAAGAAACAGGGCAGCAGAGATGACTGTATGCTGTACTGGCATGTACCAGCCCCAAAAAAGCCCAGGATATTACACAATAGGCATGCAAATGGCCAAAACTATGGCCAGTGAGTCAAAAAAGTAATGCAAAGAAATAAATAATATAATTTTTTAATACATATGTCACTTTTGCATGGTGAGCAGCGACAAGCAAACATGTCATTATTGAAAAAAATAATTAAAAAGTTTAAAAAATGAAAATTAGACATTTGCAAAAATATTGCATTATAGTGCCCAGCATGCAGAGTCTTACAATGGCAGGTGTCAGTGGTTGCTATGGAAGCAGGCCCTGGAGTAGTGAAGTATCCAGGGTATACGCAGTTAGCTGTATGTAAATGAGCTGGGGTTACTGAATAGCAATATGGGCTACAGTGTCTGCAGATACAACCCATGGTAGGGCTAGAATCATGTAGGTAGTAGTAGAACAGGTAGCTGACATCAAAAGGGGGTGTGTCATGCTATGCTTAAGTGGATTGGAGCTCACCGGCACCTGTTTCCGGTCAGCTAAGCAAAGCTAAGCAGGGCAGTGTGTCTGATGCTGCTGAGCTGTGTTTAACCCCATGGCACATGTTTTAGCTGGTTTAAGAAAAACTGAGTGTGCCCGTGCTTGAGGGAGGGTCAAAACTGCTGAGCACTGTTTACACTAGTGCTGCGGGTTTGCACAGCTCACCGCAGTGCTTAGCAGTGAAAGAATTTGAAAAAAAAAAGGGGGGGATAGCCTGGGAAAGCCAATCACGTAGAAATGACTGATAAGCCGTGTTCAACAGACACTGGCCCATTCAAACCCCCAATGATATACCTGTCAAGTGGAATGCAGCATAATGAGCCAATCAGACAGGCTGCATCTGCAGCACACCATTATAACGTATGCATACACCCTACAATCTGATTTTTCCCACATACTCAGCACCACTGGAGTACACACTTGGGAATTTTAACTGACAAAATGATAGGGGCTGCTACTGTTCTGCTACATCTGTATGCGCTTGAGGCTGAGGTCAGTGATGATGCTGATGCTGACAATAGGCCCAGACTGAGAAGGAGAAGAGTGTTCAAGCCCAGGTTAACCTTCCAGGGGCTACATGAGCTGGAGATTGTAGATCACTACAGGGTGGACAGGGGCATACTACAAGAACTCACTGAGCTTTACCACCTTCAACTCAGACCCAGTGCTAACAGAGAGGAATCCATCCCAGTGGAAACAAAGGTATGTGTAGCCCTTAAAATATTAGCTACAGGTACCTTTCAAAGTCCAACTGGAGACATAATGGGGGTCTCACAGGCATCTGCATTAAGGGTACTCCACCAGTTCCTGGATGCCATGCAAGCACATGCCAGTCAGCACATTTATTTATCTTGCACCCCTGAGGAGAGGGTCAGCAATATGTGTCTCTTCCACAGTGTAGCACACTATCCTGAGATACTGGGTGCCATAGACTGCACTCATGTGCACATCAAAGCACCAGCCATTGAAGAGAGTAGGGTCTGTGTCAACTGCAAGGGATATCACTCCATCAACTGCCAGGTCATGTGCAATACCCAGGGTATTATCATAAGTGTGTGTGCTGGCAGCCATCACAACTCCCACATCTGGCATGCCTCACAGCTGTACCAGACATTTGCCAGGGGGGACATCCTATACAGCCATCTACTGGGGGATGCTGGCTACGCACTGGAACCATGGATGATGACACCCATCAGAAATGCACACACATCTACTGAAGAACACCATAATGAGACACAAGCACAAACTAGGAATATCATAGAGTGTGTGTATGGGCTGCTCAAGTCACAGTTCCACTGCCTCGATATATCTGGTGGAGCCCTGCAGTACTCTCCAGCCACATGTGCACACATGTTTACAGTATGTGCCATGCTACACAATATGATCCTGTGGAAACAGCTGTGGCAGGAACATCACAGGGAAGGGACACACAGCCCCCCCCCCCACCAGTGCCAAGGTCCCCACAGCCACAGGAGGACTCAGAGGAGGAACCCCCTGAGCATGTCCCTGTAGGCAAACATAGGCATGCCCAGTATGCCCTGGCCTTGGCAAAGAGGCAATGCATAGTACATGCACTGACAACCAAGGGTCCTAGGGACTGACATCTCACTCCGACTCACATACATAGTAAAAAGGTTGCCAGCCACACCACACATCCTGTACCTTGCCAAGTATTCGCTGTGTACTGCATGCATCAGACAGAGACAACCCTGAAGCACTGTTCATAGGTTCATCGGTGTGTACTAGGCTAATGGCCCTGGAGCCTATATAAGCCTAGCCCAAGAAGATTCCCTGGCATTATGCCACCCAAAGTTAGTTCCCAGTGCCCCTGTCAAGCAAGGCCACTGAAGTGACCCCTGGGATGAACTTCCTATTGCCCATCCACTCGTCAAGAGTTTTCTTAAAGAGGGCCAGTGAAGTGCTCTGCTTGACATGAATGGGAAGTTTGTTCCAGAGTATGGGAAGTCTCTGGGTTAGGAACCTGTCCCTCCAGCATGTTTTGTTTATTGTGGTAATGAGGTTTAGTTCCCTGGAGTGTGTGGCATGGAGGGATTGGGATTTCTTTAGGTGTAGCATATCTAACAGCTCTGGGTCAGACATGGCTTTTTAGGTCAAGCAGAGATCACCGCTAAGTAGGCAATAAGAGACAGAGTATAGCTGGAGTTTTTTGAGTCTGTCCATCTAGGGTATGTGTCTAAGGCCTAAGATCCTCTTAGTGAGGTATTTTTGTGGCCTTTCCAGTTGTTGTAGGTGTCTAGTGAGGTACATACCAAATGAGGTGTTGTATTCTATAATAGGTCTAATGAGGGTCGAGTAGAGAGGGATTATGACAGCTTTCTTCCTGGATGAGAAAACTTTTGTAATGATATGTACCACATAGAAGGACTTTCTGACTACAGTGGCAATGTTGTTATCAAAGAAGAGGTTGCTGTCAACTTGTGTCCCCAGGTCTCTTATCACACCTCCAGTGTTTACTGGACTACAGCCTATGTGGTAGTTCATAGGCACCAAATTTTTCCCAAAGGGAATGACAATGCACTTTTTGGCATTGAGCTTAAGGCCATGGTTCTGGCACCAGTCACTGGTGTCAGTGAGGCCATTTTGTAGAATGTCTACATCAGTTGGAGAATCAATAATGGCTCCCAGTTTGCAAGCATCTGCGAACTTGGTCAGCCGGAGTCCCTTTGTGTTGGCTTGAACTTCAGAGAAGTAGATGCCAAACAGGAGAGGACCTAGGACCGATCCCTGTGGGACACCACTTGTAACTGGTCAGTAGTCAGATTTGGAGTCTGCTACTTTCACAGTGTGGGTTCTGTCAGTGAGTCAACCATCTTATGACATAGGGGTTTATGCCTAGTTTAGTGAGTCTATCTATGATTCCTGAGTGAAAGATGGTGTCAAAGGCCTTGGCAAGATATAGGTAGGCTGTGTGAACTACCTTGCCCTCATCCACAGCTCTGGTGACAGACTGGAAGAAATCTATCAGGTTGAGCAGGCATGATCTACTTTTCACAAACCCAAACTGCGTGGGGTCCAGAGTTTGGAGATTCCCTATGTCCTTATTTATAAGGTCCATGATGATGATGTGCTCCATAGCCTTACATATCAGACTCATCAGGCTAATGGGGCAGTAGTTTCCAGGGTCTATAGTCGCTCCCCCTTTGTGGAGTGGGATGACCATAGCAGTGCACCATTCGGTAGGAATAAAGCCTGAAATGAGGCTGTGATTGAACAGGGTACTCAGGTGTGGTGCCAGTTCACTTTTTAATTCATGTAGAACACAGCCATGGATATTATCAGGTCCCACAGAAGCTGTATTCTTGGCTTTGGACAGTGCCTTTTTTACCTGTGTAGCCATGATAATAGGGACTTGGCATTCCTCATGTATTGTGATAGGCCTTTTAGGGGGTGAAAGGGGGGTAAAGTTCGCACTGAACCTGTCGGACAATATGTTGGCAATATCAGTTGGTTCTTTATATATATTGCCATTGTGCTGTAACTCAGAGTAGATCTGAGTATTGCCATGTAGATTCTTGACATAACTATAGAATGCCTTGTGGTTGTCTTTAGAATCTGCAGCAATTTTGTTTTCGTAGCTAGCTTTAGAGGATTTGATGATGGATCTCCATTTTTTGCTGAGGCTGACAATGGAGTTTTTCCAGTCTTGGGACTTCACCCTTTTCTGCAACAGTTTTTCCTTCTGTTGTAGAGTTTGTTTATAGTGGGGGAACCACCAGATCGGCTTCCTTTTTTTGGAGTAGATCTTGGTTCTGTTTGGTATGGCCCATTCCATACACTTGTGTATGTGCTCATACAGTGCATCGGTGTATGATTCAGTCATGCACCTATTTTCCATTTGCATGGGTGTCGTGAAGTTAGCCACCTCTGTTTTTAGAGGTCCAAAATTGGCTTTGGAGAAGTTTTTTACAGTGGTTTCCTTTAGGGGGGGTGAGAGTGGGATGTGGATATCCATGGTGATTAGCTTGTGGTCAGAATTGACCAGGGAGGAGTTGATCACTGGTGTAGAGCAACAGTCGCCCATGTTAGTAATGACCAGATCAAGAATGTTACCCCTGGTGGAGGTAAGAATGAGTTGGTCCAGGGCACTGGAATTAATTAATTACAGAAAACGTTGACCAAGTGTGTTGGTACATGAGTAACTTTCCCAGTTAATGGAGGGGTAGTTAAAGTCTCACAGTATAAGGGTACTGGGTTATACCCTAATATTTTCCAGTGTGTTTAAGAATGTGGAGTGGAAGTCTTGGGACATGGTGGGGGGGTCTGTAGCAGGCTACAACCTGGATTGCAGTTTTACCCAGTGTTAGTTGTACCTGAAGTATCTCTGATGTGTTATGTTGGGCTACTAGTCTGGAGGTGTGCATAGCCTTTATGAATATGGAGACAACACCTCCTTTAGTGCTTCGGTCCAGGTTTAGGGGCTGAAAGGTGTGGCATGAATTATAGCTTGGTAGTGCTGGGGTGCTCTCCGGAGCCTTGAACCAGGTCTCGGTCACTGCACAGATGTCGATGTTCTCCATTTTAAGGAGTGCTTTGAGCGAGTGCATTTTGAGTTTTAGACTTCTAGCACTGAGTAGCATTACCCTTAAATTTTGTTTGCTTGTAGCTGTTATGGTGGTAATTTTGTCTTCAGGACATTGCCTAAAAAAGGCACTATAGGGGTGCAAGAGCCTTGGCCAGTATCTGGAATCCCTGGGGTGACAGGTGCAGGCCATCTCTGGTGAAGCATCGAGGTCTGTCGATCATGTCATCCCAGGCAGACAGATACTGAATCCCCTTAGAATGACACCAGAAACTTAGCCAATTGTTGAAGTCAATCATTTTCTGCTTGTACTGTGGTATAATTCTGGGTAACGGTAGGATGCTACTCAGAGCTAGGGTCATACCTGCCTGGGCTACAAGATACGAGTGCTCCACTATGTCTCTTTTCATGTAGTCCAGGGAGGTACATCTCAGGTCATTCACACCAACATGGACAATGACTGAGTCATATCTGTACCTGTTGTGGAGTGACCTAAGTGTGTAAGTTATGTGGTGGATCCTGGCACCTCACAGGCAGCTGACCGTAACTTTCTCCTTATTCAATCTAGTGAGTGGGACATCAGTGTGCTTTACTATTGAGTCACCTATTACTAGTGTATTGGGTAAGTTGTTTTGCCTTATGGGCTTTGGTTGAGTGGCACACTGTTTATGTGAGGTATGTGTCTTACAGTTTGTGCTGGGATGTGGTGGTTGTTTGCATTTCTGCCTCAGAGGTCTCTGTTGTTTGGGCAGATTTTTATTGAGAGCCTCCACAAAAGTAGGTGTGTGTTTTGTTTTACTATGTGACGGTTGTGGTGGTGTACGTTCTGGAGGGCTATGTGTTGAATGTGGTGTGGTGCAGGTGTTAACCTTCTCCTCTTGACTGGCTAATTCAGTTTTGGCTGGAGCGTGCTTGGCTTCCAATTTGGTTATATATGTGCATTTCTCAGAAGTCACAGTATTAGGAGGTAAGAGGAGAGGGTTGTCTGCATACATGAGGTAGTTGCTACATTGCTTCAGGATACCCAAGTTCACCAGGTTGATAGGAGAAAGCACAGGAAACTGACCTTAAGACATGCCTGGATATGAGCTCAATATATTAAGTACTGAAGCCTTTTACAGGAAAAAATGTCACTCAAAGTGTCTGAGTCTGTACAGAGCACTGCCAAACACTTGAGGGGAAACTAATATGTAGACCCTGAAAATTTAAAAATGAAGTATTTAGGCAGATATTCTGAAGTAAGGAAGAAATCAAGTAGTGCTTACTGAAAATAAAGAATTAGCTTGTCAAGAATGATAAAAAGAGGGGAGTCACATGAATGGCTACTACCATTATCTCAACTGCTGCAGTCACAAGGTAAGTCACTCTTCTTTACAACAAATGTATGGTGTACTAGACTATGGTAGCATGTGCATGGACCTGCTGCATGTATGCAAGGTAAGAGAGTAGGCTACTGGGCTACTTGCGAAGAACTAGCAGCTATGTGGGACAACAGGAACTCTATGCCCAGTACTGTCCACCCCATGATATGCAGTAGGCCCCAAGCCAGCAAAACCCACTGGACTATGGTAGGGAATTACAAACAGTGGGATCATATGACAGATGCTTGACTGTTAATGCCACAGTCTCCTACCCCTAACATACCCGTGTTCCCATACAACTGCAGTAACATTATGTTTGCAAGGTAATAGCAGCAGACCACACAATCCCAGGGTTGTCCCAATCAACCTGGTGAC